>NC_083484.1:10969077-11024077 GCF_030014155.1 Tachysurus vachellii | reverse complement strand
GCTCAAAGCTCCCCCACCGTGTGAGCGTGTGTGCTGCTACACATTTGTCCATGTGTGACAGACAGAGCTAGATTCCACCCCATGAGCTTTGGAGTATTTAACCCTCAGTATGGGGTTCGCTTTCATCTTCACTCTCCTTTTTTTCTGTCCTGCTTCTTTTCCCTCTTGCTGTTTAGCTAGATAGTTTTAGATAGTTATTTTTGTTTTATTCAATTTTTCAGATGCATTTTTTTTTTTTTAAAGTACATACACAAGAACACTTCACTAAAACCATTACGACTATATGGCTCAGGCTGTGACGCTAGAAAAACTAAAACTCTTATTTTTTTTATTTGAATGCAAACGCTTCTGGCCGACATGTAAATTCACGGACCGTTTGCTTTCTATGCGAAACACATCTTTGCACTTCCTCGTATCGACGAGTTGTAGTTCACACAGGAAGTAAACGTGTGATGAGTCTAAAACACCAGCTCACAGAAATGGTGTAGTGATAGAGATCTGTGTAAACCTACACACATGACTTTGCAAAGTGGCCCAACCTGAAATACTGAAAACCTCAGAAGCAGTCGGACTTCCGACCAAATACAGACCGACTCCACAATCTGTCAACCAATTACATAAATAATTAATGAAGGAGGGATTAGAGAATCCATGCCATTAGTTTTTGACTGTAGCTTGTGTATTTGTAAAGAAAATGTGCTAAATTTGGTTGATTAAGCAACTCTAAAAATGATAAAAAGATCTAATTCTAATTGCTGCTTATGTAAAATGTGGATTTCAGAATGTGGTTAAAATACAGAATATTTATCATTCTCAGTAAAAGTCTCATTATTACCATATCCTTTGGTTAGATCTGCCTGCTGTACATTTCTGGATTAATTTAAAGGATAGACATGTCTTTGTTTTCTTGAAGTTGTCCCTTTGTCTTGTCTGGATAAACTCCCCATCAGATAGATTAGGGACAGCAGTAAAGTCGCAGTTTTCTAATCCGCTCCGGTTAATGTGGTAAGATCGGTTTTGTGCACCCTGTTGATGTGAATGTTCACAGGACGATGTGATTAGACTAGTTCCAGTCTACAGGAAGGCTGTAATAACTCAAATAACAACTCTGAACATCTGTGGTGAGCAGAAAAGCGTCTCACAAAAGCAAACCTGCCAGAGACCTGAGGTTACAGTGGGCACACGGCCTGGA
This sequence comes from Tachysurus vachellii, assembly GCF_030014155.1. Taxonomy (NCBI): domain Eukaryota; kingdom Metazoa; phylum Chordata; class Actinopteri; order Siluriformes; family Bagridae; genus Tachysurus; species Tachysurus vachellii. The sequence continues at coordinate 11,022,885 of NC_083484.1, read as the reverse complement.
AAAAGACCCAGTGCTGATGTTCTAGCCTTTAAACTTTCGTGTCTGTGCCCACTGTAACCTCAGGTCTCTGGCATGTTGAGACGCTTTTCTGCTCACCACAGATGTACAGAGTTGCTGTGTGCTCTATAACCTTTTGCTTTTTACAGTAAATCAGAAGACATCGCAGTGTTACATGCGTAAAACGTCGGCCTGTGTTCTCTTTCTAGCCGATATAGCGCAACGCTACAGGATCAGCAAGTACCCGACCTTAAAACTCTTCAGAAATGGGATGATGATGAAGAGGGAGTACCGAGGTCAGAGGTCAGTGTCGGCCATCGCCGACTTCATCCGGCAACAGAAAGTGGACCCGATCACAGAAATCCACAGCCTGGAAGAGGTCAACAAAATAGATGTGAGTGTACACACTTTTACATTTTTATTTATTTATTTTTTTTTATTATTATTATTATTTTTTTTTTTACACAGTGTGTAAAAACTCCATTTATACTTAATCCTTGTCCAAGCCATTTTTTTGCATCCACCACTTTTCTTTCTGTTCCTCATATTCTCTCGTCTGTCTTTGCTGTTTCAGAGGACTAAGCGAAGCATCATCGGCTACTTCGAGCAGAAGAACTCCGAGAACTACCGCACGTACGAAAGGGTGGCCAATATCTTGCGAGATGACTGCGTGTTCCTGGCAGCATTCGAGTAAGAAAACTGATCAGTTTCTCTCTTAATCCACTGCAACGTATTATGTCAGTTTTCCATATTTCTGACCAGTCTATAGAGGAGTGTAATGAGCATGTTTTCAGCACTACACACTCTATACGGCTGGCTTTATTGGATTCATTGCTCTCACTGGTGTTAGACTTTTGGCTTTTGAGGTCTTATGTATTCTGTGTTATTTTCTTTTACACTTCTTTCTTGTACAGTGAAGTGTCTAAACCTGAGAGGTTCAGTGGAGATAATGTTATCTATAAGCCAGTAGGAGAAACTGTTCCGGACATGGTGTATCTCGGCTCACTCACAAACTTTGACCTGACGTACGCATGGGTGCAGGACAAGTGTGTGCCTCTGGTCCGAGAAATCACTTTCGAGAATGGAGAGGTAAGATCTCTTTTTATTACTATTATCATTATATGTACACACACATGCGTGCACACACACAAACAAACACACACTCCAGTCAACAATGCAGCAGCAGCTCAGGCCACACAGCCATACATAGTTTCAGTGTCATCTGTCCAGGTTTGGTGCATCAGGTTTGGTGCATCTCTTATTCTAGTGAACCCAGTGTGGACTTCTGTTTTTATAGCATCTCCATCTGAAGTTTTGGCATCTTGTGTGTCCTGAGATGCTTTGGTTTGGCATCTTGTGTGTCCTGAGATGCTTTTCTACTCACCACGGTTAACATTTACATTTACAGCATTTAGCAGACACTCTTATCCAGAGTGACTTATATTTTTATTTCCGTTTATACACCTGAGCAATTAAGGGCCTTGCTCAGGGGATCTTGCTCACTTAGTGGACCTGGGATTCGAACCAATGACCTTCTGATCAGTAGTCGAACACCTTAACCACTGAGCTACCACATCCCCTTAACGTTGCCTTCCTGTCACCTCAAACCAATCAAGTCATTTTACTGGGATCCCTCTTATCCTCATCACTCCAACCTAGAGCACTCCACCCTACACCTGCAACCATGGCAACAAGTCACTAAGATCACTTTTTCCTCCGATGCTGATGTTTTATTTGAACATAACGTCGGTGTGAGCACTTGATCCGTATCTGAATGATTTTAGGCATTACGCCGGTGCCACATGAGTGATTGGCTGGAATCTGGTCAGTGAACAGATGTGCAGTGATTCACCGGTTAGGCTACAAAAAGGTCTTGGTTTATGTGTCTGTATTAAAATCTAACACATTTTTCAAGAAAAAATAATGTGTGTGTGTGTGTGTGTGCTTGTAGGAGCTGACAGAAGAAGGCATTCCATTCCTGATCCTCTTCCATCAGAAGGACGATACAGGAAGTCTAGAAAGGTTCCAGCAGGAGGTGGCACGTCAGCTCATCACCGAGAAGGGTGTGTACCTTTTAGATTTTAACTGGAAGACTGCTCATTAATTAATTCATTTGTTTATTTATTTATTTTTAACATCCTTTCGAAGGGTGCCAGTAATTCTGAAGTTGAATATATCTAAAAAGTTGTGATGTTGAGAAACTCTGTTAATAAGTAAATAAGTTCTTATTTATATCCTAATCTCGCTCTCTTTTTTTTTTGCGTGTATGTGTGTCGCAGGCTCTATAAATTTCTTGCACGCTGATTGCGATAAGTTTCGGCACCCTCTGCTACACATCCAGAAGACTCCTGCCGATTGCCCCGTCATTGCTATAGACAGTTTCCGCCACATGTATGTCTTCCCAGAATACAACGACCTCTCGTAAGTACCCGTCTCACTGTCTTTCTCACACTATCTTTGTTAATTTTGTGTGTGTGTGTGTGTTAGTACATGGAATATAGAGAATAATTGCAGCCCCACATCTTTTTGCGGGTTATCTCCAGCTCCAGATACCTACAAATTAAATACTAATTATGCCTTCACCCTTAAACCATCTCTCTCTGTCACACACACACACCCTAGAGCTCTAGACCATATTTTTTTAGCTAGTTCCTTTAATTAATTTAAGCAGTATGTGAGTTAGTGTTTTTTATAGTCACACAGTCCAGGTATATAGTACAGATGTGTGTGTGTGTGTGTGTGTGTGTGTGTGTGTGTGTGTATGGACACACAGTACAGATGTGTGTGTGTGTGTGTGTGTGGACACACAGTACAGATGTGTGTGTGTGTGTGTGTGTGTATGGACACACAGTACAGATGTGTGTGTGTGTGTGTGTATGGACACACAGTACAGATGTGTGTGTGTGTGTGTGTGTGTATGGACACACAGTACAGATGTGTGTGTGTGTGTGTGTGTGTATGGACACATGGTACAGGTGTGTGTGTGTGTGTATGGACACACGGTACAGGTGTGTGTGTGTGTATATGGACACACAGTACAGATGTGTGTGTCTGTGTGTAGACACACAGTACAGATGTGTGTGTGTATATAGACACACAGTACAGATGTGGGTGTTTGTGTGTATATCGACACACAGTACAGATGTGGGTGTTTGTGTGTATATTGACACACAGTACAGGTGTGTGTGTGTGTATGGACACACGGTACAGGTGTGTGTGTGTGTGTATGGACACACAGTACAGATGTGTGTGTGTGTGTGTGTGTGTATGGACACACAGTACAGATGTGTGTGTGTGTGTGTGTATGGACACACAGTACAGATGTGTGTGTGTGTGTGTGTGTGTGTGTGTGTGTGTGTATGGACACACAGTACAGATGTGTGTGTGTGTGTGTGTGTGTGTGTATGGACACATGGTACAGGTGTGTGTGTGTGTGTGTATGGACACACGGTACAGGTGTGTGTGTGTGTATATGGACACACAGTACAGATGTGTGTGTCTGTGTGTAGACACACAGTACAGATGTGTGTGTGTATATAGACACACAGTACAGATGTGGGTGTTTGTGTGTATATTGACACACAGTACAGGTGTGTGTGTGTGTATGGACACACGGTACAGGTGTGTGTGTGTGTGTATGGACACACGGTACAGGTGTGTGTGTGTGTGTGTCTGTGTGTATGGACACACAGTACAGATGTGTGTGTCTGTTTGTGTGTGTGTGTATGGACACACGGTACAGATGTGTGTGTGTGTATGGACACACGGTACAGATGTGAGTGTGTGTATAGACACACAGTACAGATATGTGTGTGTGTATAGACACACAGTACAGATATGTGTGTGTGTATAGACACACAGTACAGATATGTGTGTGTGTATAGACACACAGTACAGATATGTGTGTGTGTATAGACACACAGTACAGATATGTGTGTGTGTATAGACACACAGTACAGATATGTGTGTGTGTATAGACACACAGTACAGATGTGTGTGTGTATAGACACACAGTACAGATGTGTGTGTGTATAGACACACAATACAGATGTGTGTGTGTGTGTATAGACACACAGTACAGATGTGTGTGTGTGTATAGACACACAATACAGATGTGTGTGTGTGTGTATAAACACACAGTACAGATGTGTGTGTGTGTGTGTATAGACACACAGTACAGATGTGTGTGTGTGTGTGTGTATAGACACACAGTACAGATGTGTGTGTGTGTGTATAGACACACAGTACAGATGTGTGTGCGTGTATATAGACACACAGTACAGATGTGTGTGTATAGACACACAGTACAGATGTGTGTGTGTGTATATAGACACACAGTACAGATGTGGGTGTTTGTGTGTATATTGACACACAGTACAGGTGTGGGTGTTTGTGTGTATATTGACACACAGTACAGATGTGTGTGTGTGTGTGTGTGTGTGGACACACAGTACAGATGTGTGTGTGTGTGTGTGTGTGTATGGACACACACTACAGATGTGTGTGTGTATGGACACACAGTACAGATGTGTGTGTGTGTGTGTGTGTGTGTGTATGGACACACAGTACAGATGTGTGTGTGTGTGTGTGTGTGTGTGTATGGACACATGGTACAGGTGTGTGTGTGTGTGTGTATGGACACACGGTACAGGTGTGTGTGTGTGTATATGGACACACAGTACAGATGTGTGTGTCTGTGTGTAGACACACAGTACAGATGTGTGTGTGTATATAGACACACAGTACAGATGTGGGTGTTTGTGTGTATATTGACACACAGTACAGGTGTGTGTGTGTGTATGGACACACGGTACAGGTGTGTGTGTGTGTGTATGGACACACGGTACAGGTGTGTGTGTGTGTGTGTCTGTGTGTATGGACACACAGTACAGATGTGTGTGTCTGTTTGTGTGTGTGTGTATGGACACACGGTACAGATGTGTGTGTGTGTATGGACACACGGTACAGATGTGAGTGTGTGTATAGACACACAGTACAGATATGTGTGTGTGTATAGACACACAGTACAGATATGTGTGTGTGTATAGACACACAGTACAGATATGTGTGTGTGTATAGACACACAGTACAGATATGTGTGTGTGTATAGACACACAGTACAGATATGTGTGTGTGTATAGACACACAGTACAGATATGTGTGTGTGTATAGACACACAGTACAGATGTGTGTGTGTATAGACACACAGTACAGATGTGTGTGTGTATAGACACACAATACAGATGTGTGTGTGTGTGTATAGACACACAGTACAGATGTGTGTGTGTGTATAGACACACAATACAGATGTGTGTGTGTGTATAAACACACAGTACAGATGTGTGTGTGTGTGTGTGTATAGACACACAGTACAGATGTGTGTGTGTGTGTGTGTATATTGACACACAGTACAGGTGTGGGTGTTTGTGTGTATATTGACACACAGTACAGATGTGTGTGTGTGTGTGTATGGACACACACTACAGATGTATAGAACTTATTTGTTTTGACTTTTAGTGTTATTGAGTTTGGACTAAAATTCAGTGCATTTCCAGAAAGCATCATAATTCAGCGCATGCTGTATTTCATTAACAGTCGCTCTGTACCATTATTTAATCTCAGTGTTATCAGCTCACCTCTCTGCAGACTTTGATGTTACTGATTGGCCAGGAGCTGGAGTTACAGTGGCGTCTGTGGCAAGACAATGTCGTTATCTAGTTACAGACGCATGGTTTGGGAGACGGCCCGGCTTTCTCGAGCTCTTAGCCAATCGCTTATCAAATCAACAAGGGCTGCTCATCAAGTGTATTTTCATCTGTTCAGTAGCTTTCAGACAAAAACTTTATTCATTTCTTTTTCTTTTTTTTGCTTTTAAACCTGTGCGCTTGCAGGGTTCCAGGAAAACTGAGGCAGTTTGTTTTAGACCTCCACTCTGGAAAGCTGCATCGAGAGTTCCACCATGGGCCTGACCCCACAGACACCACTCCAGGACAGGTCAGAAAACAGCCAGGCTCCACTTCCTACATCAACACAAACCCTTCTCTCACACTGACTGTGGTGTTACCAAGCAGCCAGAAAGTTATTTGTTTTCAGTGTTGTTTTCCTGCTAACAGTGTTGAAGTGGGCGGGGTTAAAACTTTGTATTCACTCACCTGCACCAAGAGACAATTTTAGATTTCTGTTCCAGACACTAGGAGACAGTGATGCTCTACACAGATGCATTTTACACACAAGCATTCTTTTTCTACTGAGAAACCATCTGATTTTATTTCCACTCTGTAGAAAGCTTGTGCGGATATCGCACTGGCACAACTGGCGGAACCATGGAAGGAGTGATTTGATAGCATTTCTGAGATCTTTACTCTTAAAGGTTATTCTTACTGAACACTAGACATAATGATGCACAGGTTTTAACTGAGCCAGTGTCAGGAGGCAACATGAGGATTTATAGTCATAACGATCAATAGTCAGAATAGTAAAACCACTGAGAGGGGAAGTGAACAACATTGATGATCTATTGATATATTAGGCAGGATGTGAACAGTCAGTTCTCAGAGTTGATGTGCTGGTAGCAGGAAAAATGGACAACTTTCACAAGGGCCAATGTGTGATGGTTAGACTACTGGGTCAGAGCATCTACAGTACAGCAGGACTTGTGGGGTGTTACTGGTTTGCAGTGTATAGTACCTACCAAAACGTCTCCTATGAAGGACAACCAGTAAACCAGTGACAGGTTAATGGAGTGTAAGTTTAATTGATGTGTGTGGGGGTTGAAGTATGGTCTGATCTCACAGAAGAGCTACTGTAGGTCAAATTGCTGAAAAGGTTCATTCTTCAAGGAGCTGACTTAGCATCCAGATTCCTCACATCTCAAACCAAGTATCTGGTACCTGTGAGATGTGCTGGACAAACAAGTCAGATCCATAAAGGCCTCAAGTCTCTGATCTGGGTAGGTTTTTGCAGTTAGAATAAAAACGAATAAATAACACTATATAGTATAGAAATTAATAATAATAATAAATATTATTCCTTCCTTTCAGTCTAAGAGTACAAAGTCTATCTTTGTGCTTTTAATGGTTTTTTTTTTCCCCATGCTGCTTATTACTGGAAGAAAGGTTGTATTTTGAATGACTGCTGGTTGCCATGTTTTGATACCACGAATAAAACCAGACATAAATAATAAAAAATAAAAGGAGAAAAATGTATACAGTGAATTTTTGTTTATTACTGTAAAAATGAAAATGATTGCTCTTCATGGTTCCAGCCTATTTAATCTATTCACAGAGAAAATATCAGCCACCTCTAGATAATTTCGTTCCCGAAACCTTAACACTGTAAAACAATTCTTCTTTCGTTGCTAATAAAAATCTTCCTCATGAAATCTGGCATGAAGCGCACATTATCTACCAGTCTGTTCTACAATCCAGACGAGATTTTATAGGGATCGTCTCATAAAGGTTTGACAGGTAATAACCTTAATAGACGGCTGTGATCAGGCTGCGTACAGCCTTCATTAGAAAGCTGACCACGCTAACAGGAGAGCACTAATACCTTGTTGCGTGCTCATCCTGATTCTAAAAGGAAAGAGGAAAGCTAGCATCATGACTCCCACTCATCAGCTCCTAATAAGCTATGCAGCTTTTTTTTAATAATGTAAATTGTGTGTAATCAGGATTTTCAAAGCTTTCAAGCACGTATTAAATGATAACAAAATTCCATCTGTTTTTGATAGATCAGGTAATGGAGTTTGCACTACTGCATTTCATCACATTTATCAATAGACCTGCAGGCAGAAACACATATATATATGTGTGTGTGTGTGTGTGTGTTTTGGGACCGCATTAGATATCTGCTTCGTTTGAACCATCATCAAAGGTTCAGTTACTATCTTTAATACAGCCAGTGCTTTAGATGACATTTGGGTTGATTATTTACGACGATCAAAGTCAGCTATGTGACGAGTCCAGACGTCAGACCGAAGCTCAGTTCTGGGAAATAGATTGAGCCTGAGAGAATTAATGCAGATTAACGCTATTAACTAGTATGGAGATTCAGAGTCCTTAATGCACCAGACCTTGATGTCCTAGATTACTTTTACATTTACTGTAATTCATTTCTAATTTACTTTCTAGGGTTTTCTTTTCCACAAAAAATGCTTGATTTTGCAATGTCCATTTTTCAAAATGTGCTTTTTTTTTTTTTTTGTTTCGGGAAAGATTTGCAATAAAATCTGTGCTCATTTTGGAAAATCACAAGCTCCTGATTTTGGGATTCTGGGGCTATTATTTATTTGTTTGTTGCCTGCACATGGATAGATTTGGGATGGGGGTCAATGAGTTTTTTTTTATGGATAATTCAAATCTTATATAACTCACCGAAATATATTTTCTCGAATCGTCCCTAAAGGAGCTTCACACAGAGTACGTTCTTATTTGGTAGGTATGTTAATAATCATGTGACTATGCCACAAGCTGATTGTTGCTGTTGCAGACAAAACTCTCACACACTGTAAAAGAACTCATTGGAACACAAAAGTTCGTCAGTCATCTGGCAGCTACAGACAGGACGACAGGATTGAGAGACTCGAGTGATGACCACATAACATAAGCAGAACATATTTATTTCCAGGTCTAACAATAAAAGATTTTCATTGTGACGTTCACGTGTAAGGCATTTGGAAGTTCGTATACAGAGCATCTTAAATTTCTCATTTATACAACTGTTATGGGGCTTAAAGGCAGCTTGTTAGTGACGGGGAATTGACCTCATGACCTTCCAAGTAAATGTACAGTGTTCTCTCTCTAGGTCTGTTATAGAATTCAGATTTTCATAGGATTATGTCATACAGTGAGATCATTAAAAGGCTGCTGAAATAAGATTCTAAATGTCTTCTGGTGTGTGTGTGTGTGTGTTTCAGCAGGAGGAGAACATAGAGGTGGCCAGCAATCCTCCAGAGAGTTCATTCCAGAAGCTAGCACCCAGTGAGAACCGTTACACCATCCTCAGGGATCGGGACGAACTGTGACCTCGTCCCACATCTCCACCTAAGCGAACACCGGCAGGAAGCCACCTGCGTCACCTCTATTTTCATAACTTTTATTTTGGCTGAAAAAAAAACCACAAACAAAAAAAACAAAGAAGAATAACTGAAGGTTTTTTTTTTGTGGAGTAGGGCGAAGAAGAAATGAGAGTGGGCGAGCAAGAGAGATTGATTTTACTTTTTTTTTTTTTCTTTTTTCTTTAGTGCTTGTAAATATGTATGTCCTCTGTAGGTGAGTTGTCTAAATTAAATAAGTGTTTTTTTTTTGTTTTTTTTTTCCTCCCAACCCCTAGTTTTTTTCTCCTTTTTTCTGTTAAGAAGAAAAATAAGCAGATCAACGTTGATGGTTCTCACCGGCAGGATCCAGACACCCAAGGCCTGGGGAATCATGGGAAATGACTGTGTGGTCAATCCTGTGGTGTCCCTCATTCATTTACAGTCTACAGTAGAGTGTGAATGTGAGTGTGTATGAGTGAGAGACCGTGTGCGAGAGAGTGCTGTGGTACATAATTAGTCTGTATTCTTACATACTGTGGGAGTTCCTGACTCCCAGAAGTCCTTGCTTGTTAAAATCTGGACTCATATCAGCCCATTCCATGAGGAGGCATGGTAAGGGGTGGGGCCTAATAAGGGGTGGGGCTTAACAGGGGGTTTGTAAATCATCCCAGAGTGGGGAATGGAAACAACCAAACAAACAAAAAAGTAAATTAAAAAAATTAAAGGGAAAACATTTTACAGGAATCTAGAGTGTCTGTGTTTTATATCAAGTGCAATCAAGGTTTTGTGTTATTTTTTTAACAGAAATATTATTTACAAACTCATGTTAACTTGCACAGGATTGCATGTTTGCAAGATTTTTGCACCCTAATTAATCTCTGAAGATCAAGGAGTGAATTTAACCATGACAGGAAGTTGGTATGGAAACAGTGAGTCACGCTTCAGCAGCACTAGTGTGTACATTGAGGAACGTTCTGAAGTCTTATTTTGGTAAAAACTTGAAGCCCGGTTTGAGGAAAGTGGAAGTGGCGTGAGGTGGGCGATGATGTTTTGTGACATCATCCCACCCACGGCAGAAACCCATGGCATCACGGCAGCATATACGATGATATCATGCACACAAACCGGGCGCTAGGATGGTCTGCGTTTCCAGTCTGCATGATCGTGGAAAGTGTGGGGTGTCTGGGACGCAGACGTGATTTGGGTCCTTTCACTGGGAATTTCCCCTTCCCCTACCCCCTACAGGCAGCCAAACACACTCGCACCTCCATCTATACACACTGCCTATGACACAGTTGCCCATCTACACACACACTCAGGGAAAGTCCTGCGTGTGTTGTGCGGAAGGCGTGGGGGGATAACATGTAGCTCAAATCAGGCCTGTGTCTTTATGGGGCTTCCCCAAATATCCCAAAAAAAAAAAAAAAAACACACAAAAAACCATAACCCTAAAGTTAGGGTCATACGATGTTTACCATGTCAAAAACGATCAAAATAAATAAAAGGATCTCATGCTGACTTAGAGACTTGTGTCCATTCTTGTTAAAGAAATTAAATGATATTTATTATGTATTTATTTATTATTATTATAATTATGATCTGGTCACACATGCTGCCTCCAGCCACTCTGCACATTAAAGATACAAACAAACTCCAGCCAGCACTGAGCTGTATACAATTCTGTTTTATTCTCTGCTAAATACGAGGATCAATAAAAATCCAAAAAGGTCATTGTTCGGCTTTTCCCCCGGTTCCTACAGGACTTTGATCAAATAACATTGAAATTTTGTTTGTGCTTGAGGAGACCCCACTGTGAATTGATTTCTGTATTAGATTTGGCTTCTTGGTGGCCGTCGTCATCAAAGCTCTAAAGCAGCGACAAGTCAGGCTTTTAGTGCCAGAGTCAGGTGACACACTTGTCAGTAATATGATATGAATGTTTTACAAATTGTGTTGGCAAAAAAAAAAAGAGTTTAAAAACAGTTGGTATACATAGACGTTTGAAAGCAAAAAAAAAAAAAAAAAAAAGATATTAGCTGAAATTAGAGTATTAATACCAAATCATACTGTTAACAAAAAATGTCTTCTTCTTCTTTCGGCTTTTCCCTTCAGGGGTCGCCACAGCGAATCATCTCTCTCCACCTAACCCTATCTTCTGCATCCTCAACACTTGCACCCACTAGCTTTAAATCCTCATTAATTACATCCATATACCTCCTCTTTGGCCTTCCTCTTTGCCTCCTGCCTGGCAGCTCCATGTCCAACATTCTCCTACCAATATACTCACTCTCCCTCCTCTGAACATGTCCAAACCATCTTAATCTCGCCTCCCTAACTTTGTCCCCCAAACGTCCAACATGGGCTGTCCCTCTGATGTACTCGTTCCTAATCCTGTCCAATCTTGTCACACCCAAAGAGAACCTCAACATCTTCAGCTCGGCTACCTCTAGCTCTGACTCCTGTCTCTTCTTCAGTGACACTGTCTCTAAACCATACAGCACGGCCGGTCTCACCACTGTCCTGTACACCTTCCCCTTGATTCTTGCTGATATATCACACAGAACTCCTGACACCTTTCTCCACCCACTCCAACCTGCCTGCACTTGCTTCTTTACTTCTTTCCCACTCTCTCCATTACTCTGGACTGTTGACCCCAAGTACTTAAACTCCTGTACCTTCTTCACCTCTTCACCCTGTAACCTTACTATTCCACTTCCCTCCCTTTCATTCACACACATGTACTCAGTCTTACTACGACTGACTTTCATTCCTCTTCTCTCCAGCGCAAACCTCCACCTCTCCAGGTTTTCCTCCACCTGCTCCCTGCTCTCACTACAGATCACAATGTCATCTGCAAACATCTGTTAACAAAAAATGTACATAATACTAATCAACATTGGGGTGGTGCTCAATGGGAACTATTTTCCCATTGCCACAATTCTAAATTCTAATTTATTCATAAATGAGAAGTTGTACTTTTATATCTATTTATTAGAGTTTTTTTCTTCTCTTTTCTCCATTACACTTACATTATAGCAGCTGTTAAAGATCAATCCCTCACCAGTCTCTTTCTTTCTCTCTCTGGAAGTTAAGATGACGACAGAAATAAACAAACAAAAAAAGGCACAGCTTGACCATCACACAGAGTAATCCTGAAGACTTCCCTGTGGTGGAAAAACGCATCGTTCCAAAGCACTAACACTGGAGCGTCATTCCTAAAACATCTCCGCCAACCTTTTATATACTGATACTACCACTGATGCATGATGGGAATTTACATAAAAAAAAAAAAAAAAAATGCTGAAATCACAGATTCGGTTATAAAGCTGGAAATCGAATTAAAACACCAATTACTTTATTTTATTTTTGTCTTTTAAAATGTATGTATACATATACTTAGCCAGAACCCGTTATTTGTAAATGTAGCAAGAATTCAAATATCCAGATCTCAGTTTAATTTTCTTTAACTTTCTCCATGGATCATAAACATTTAAGCTTGAATTAATTGACCTGTTTGAACAAGAACAACAGGGTTTAAAGAAATGAAAGCAGCTTTGATTTTTTTTTTTAAATTTTTTTTTGGTTAGAAACTATATAATGAGCACTTTGAAACAAAACCAACTAGTTACCTACCTGCATTATTTACACAACACTGGTGCAGTTCTAAAGGTGTTAGAAAGGCACAAATTCGTTTGTGTGAGACCGAGCCTGTCACGGTCCATGTATCTGTATCCATATCTGTAGTGTAATAATTCACATTCAAAACTCACTTTATTACACACAACCTACTGCTAAGGTATCCGTCACTGTATGCAGCAGCAAGTCTGTAAAACTCTTCAAGTAATCCTAATTCATCTACAGGTTTTTAGTATAAACTGATAAATTACAAGGTTAATAACACACTCATTGCAAATGGGTTAGAGATCAAAAGCATTGGTTTAGAAGAGTTAAAATAGGACGTTACAGTGCTTTAATCTGAACAAACTAAAAACAATCTGCTTATATACAGTATATTAGATTTTAGAGAATTAACTAACTTATTGTTCTGTAATCATTGTGACAAGACTAGTTGTCATTGTCCTTTATTGTTGTCTGGTATGTGTGTGATTTTAGCGAATGTCTCCTTACTCACACTTAACGGTACAATTTGTGCTGCACTCAAGCTCATCATTCATAATCCCAACACCGATGACACCCTGGTGTCTGTGAACTGGCTCAGCTCGATCAATAAAAACCTCTATTTATTTTTTTTAAACCACGACCCATATGGCACACGGACGGCCGTCTGACCAGCAGTCACGTCAATAACGCGGGGTTATGATATTATATACTGCTACACACTCTTTGGAAATTGCTGTTTTGGTGCTGTCTGTTTAAGGCAGTTTTGTTGAGAGAGGAGCAGTAAGACGCTACATGATGTATAAATACCAGTAGCAGTACAGGATTCAAGTCTCCTCACCAGGAGCAGGTGTGTTATTGCACATGCTCGTGTTCATGGTTAGTGTCGAGTCGTTGAAGCTGAAGCTCCACTCTTTCTTTCTTCTTGCGTTGGATGAAGTTCCCTCCAGCGAAGCCGATCAAGCCTCCTCCCACTGCGGCTGCCACGCCGGCCACTTTAAATCCCGCCAGCAATCCAAGTGGACCGGCCAAGACGGTGCCAACCACTGCACCTGCTACGGGCAACATTGCCAGGCTCGACCTTGCTGCCTTTACACACAAAAATGAGCCACAGTTAATGTGAGGTTTATAGTTATTATAAGCTATATCGTTTATCGTTACTACCAAAAATGACTAATTAATCAATGTCCTTAATCCATGGAAATAAAATATAAGTATACTTGTAGTGGTACGATCCCATACGACATCATATTCCTAAGACGGCATTAACCGTAGTCTCTCGCGCCTGTTATGACTTGTGCTAGTAAAGAATGATAAAATCTGTATTCTACTCATTTTCCTGCATTATCTTTACTTTTTTCGCCCTTTCATACACGCATTCATACCTGGGGGTCGTCAAACCACTGACATGCTTGTGGGAGGAAACCCACAGAGAATGTGTGAAATTGTACCCTGACATTATCCATCGCTAGAAAATCTTATTTTCTACTATATATTTAGAGAGATTTTGTGCTATTTTTTTTTTTTCCCTACAGACTGAACGAACCGACATCTAATGGGAGAATAATGACAGAATAAAGGCTTATTGATGCTAATCAGGAGTACATGGGTGTTTGTGTGTTTTACACAGAAGGTTCAAATGAGGGTCAAAACTATAGGCTAAAGATTTGGGGAGTTTGTGTTTGTGTGTGTGTGTGTGTTCACTATCTCTCTCTCAATAAAGCAAGATTAAAATGGATGACTGCAGATCACATCCTGAGTGGCTACGTTCAGTGTTATCAGGTAAAAGGAGAAACCGATCACTCTTAATTAAAAGGACACACACACACACACCCGTTATTTCATCCATGTTTAACTTTAAGGCATTGGCACCCATCAAATGAAACCTTTATTCTCCTCTCATCTTTTTTTATCTCGCCAACTTCAGAAGCACTTAATTACCAACAGAACCAGTTGAGAGAGAAAAAGAGAGAGAGAGAGAGAGAGAGAGAGAGAAGGAAAAGGAAAGGGGGGGAGAATTACGTGTGAATGACATGATGAACCATGATGTAATTCTGACACCCCTTTTCCACTGACACAACGGCCGTGCTACTTTAGGGAACCTTCAGTGAATCTTTAACAGTCGAGTCATTACGCAATCAGATCTATCAGATATGAGGTTTTTGCTAATGCAGGACACAAAGATAACAGATGGAGATTTCACAAGCTGAACCTTCTGCCTTAACAACATATTTAAAACTAAACCAACATCTAAACCAAGCACACAAATAATTATTTTTTTTATTACTTAGCTACTCAGTGCTTGAAAGGCCAACATTGTGTTAGTGCAACATTATGTGCATACTGTAACACTTTCTTTTGTAAAGATAAATGTGTAGGGCAGAAGAACGAGGGCCACACTGCATCAGTTCAAAGTCCTGAGACAGCACTTTAAGGGTTGAGATATATAGGGGGTGTGGGTGTGTGTGTGTGTGTGTGTGTGTGTGTGTGTGTACCTCCTCCTGTTCTTTACAGCTGAACCAGAAGTAAAGCCATTTTCAACACAACTGAAACACAGTACTTAATGGAACCACAAACTCGGTACAACAGACATATTTGGGTTCTAACTAGATCAATACAACATACACACACTCTATATACCTTAGTTCTAACCCTTCCTATGTTCACTGTTGCTGCAACTCCTGTGTGTGTGTGTGTGTGTGTGTGTGTGTGTATGTGTGTGTGTATGTGTGTGTATGTATGTGTGCGTGTATTGAACCCCCAGCTGGAGCTCAAAAGCAGTCTTTATACACTCTTTTCCACCCTTTAGACCTCTGTTCACTCACACAGTCACACACTCATCGACTCTCTGCGAGAGGCCGACACAACACGCATCGATTCCCTCGGCTGCATGCCTTTTACCGACCCCGCAAACCCTCTCTGTCGCTCACTCTCTCCCCCATTCTCCGCTCCTCCCGCCCCCTTCCGCCCTCCTTATGCACTTAATTGCCACTTCCTTGCACGCCGGTATGGATCGATGGCCCGATGGAGTTGCTAGGCCTCGGCTAAAGCAGGGGGCTGGAGTGAGATCGATTCCCCAGCGGGAGCTGCCTCTCTTTCCTCACCTTCCCGAGGCTGCGTGTCCCCTCCTCCACGTTAGCCGTCGCCGTAATAACGTTGGCCTCAATGCTGTCGATCTTCTCCTGCTGAGCCTGAGACGAGACAGCAGAGGAGAAAGTTAAGGACTTTGGAAAAGCAAATCCCATGCATGTTTCTCACACACCGTCAATCTCATACACACAAACACTTATCTAACACAAACATTAAACAGCCCACCAGCTTCTCAGGTCTCTCTTATACATCTTGTATTCTCATTAGTCGATATAAAATCTAGACAGTATATCACAGTGCTGATGAACTCTGGATTCCGATTGGTCAGACTTGGTTTCATTTCCAATCATTAACTATCACTGATTCTAATGTTATCGTTTTTATAGAAACAACTAATGTGATAATGCTTGAGACTTGTTTGGCAGATGGGCTACAAAATCCAAGTGCAATAAAAACCTAAGAAATAAAAATGGTAATCATAGATATGGTTAACATTAACGAAAGGAGGCGGTGCTTCATGGGGAGGTCTTCAGAAAAGAAAACTTTTAAATGATCATATTTCTGTTAAACTGCATGATGAGCCACGTTCTCTCTGTTACTTAATGACATTACGACTGTGACAGCACCACAGTATATGTATATTGTCCCCTGGATACTCTACAACATTAAATAGATAAATATGATATGATGTTCATTAATAAACCAAATCAGCACACTGCTGTAGTAGAAGAGGAATGAAACACTTTATATTTTATTAGTCAATAATGACCTTCAGACAAACAGTTCACCTCAGGTCTTGATATTAAGCAATTTATTTCTTCTTCCACTTCTTTCAGTGGTTTGAGAATGACATGTTCACCAGAGCAATTTGGACAAAAGTATATTTTAATGTACAATCCTGCAGCACTAACATGAGTAACAGTCAGCTTACCTGACATATAGAACACTTTGTAATCTATCCCAATATCAATCTATCATCTGTGTTACATAAGACTAATATAAATGACTTTATACAAATCAGAACGCTCCACAGGGGCTTTTCCCACTGACACGTCTGTTTAACCTCAGTCTGCACTAAACCCAGGTTTGACCCATAACACACTTAACAAAGCCACACTAATATCACTCGCTGATCTCCCCCTCCTGCCTCATCGCACACAGCTTGGCCCCGCTCTCACACCCACATCCCACAGACACACCACCGGCGGTGTGTGTGCGTGTGTGTGTGTGATGGGGCAGAAGTCTGGGATTGGAGGGGCCATGGGGCTGAGAGTTGGTCAGAAACCTTATGAAATATTCAAAGAGTGGCAGCTGTCTCTCTGTCTCAATCAGCGTGAGCTCAGAGTAATCGCTGCACACAGAAACCTCACACACACACATACACACACACACAGTGTGAGCAGTGTTAAATCTGCATTAATTCACCATCCTGCAATCTTTAATTGTGTGTGTGTGTGTGTGTGTGTGTGTGTGTGTGTGTGTGTGTAAAATTCAGCAATAACTATTATGCGTTTGGTAGATATAACTTTCAGAATGTTTTCAGGTCATTTCCAGAAATGATATTAGCACCCACAGAGACCAAGCCTGTGTCTGTGTATATACTTAATTATACACTCTACAGTATTTCTCCTGACCTTTTCCCTCGTAATCTGCAAGGTCATTTCCACACCGGTATGTGTTTTTGCAGGCGTGTTCTAATAAGTGTTGTTGTCAGTCAGGACAAAGCCGTGTACTCATGGGGCTGTGACACGGAGGGAGAGATTTTTACCGACGCAGAGCTTATGTTTGCTGTCAGACACACGCTCTGTCTGACACACAAACGCAAGAGAATCCTACGAACATATCAGAAGTTCACACACCCAGGTGTACACAAACACTCCCACCTGTTTGTTTGTGAAAACGCAAACGTCGCTACATGAATTGCAAATACGCACGTCGTGACCCAGGATCAATCAGACTTTTTATCGTCGAATTACGAAAAAGAAATCGAAATCAAACGGTTAAGATGATAGTTTTTTTAAGAAAATGGCCTTTAACTAAATGCATGTCATGTACACCTTTTTTTTGTTGTTGCTCATATTAAATAACAAAATATTTAAATATGTGCACTAAAAGTAATATTACATCACTTTTTTCTCTTTGATTTATATATATATATATATATATATATATATATATATATATTTTTTAACTCTAGTTATGTCTGTTGTACCTCCCTACATGCTCCTTTATTCATATATTTCCACTCCCACACCCAGTTACACTTACAGTTACACACACACACACATACCCAAATCGTACTGGCTGATGTTTTGTTGGTCTTTGTATTTGTATTTTGCATCTAATTTCTCTTCTGTAAATATTGTAATTGTGTTTGCATAATTAAAAAAAATAATAATAAAATAAAGTAATATTACATCACTTCACTTCTCCCGAACACTTATTGCTGTATTTCTGTGCTTCTCGTGGGTCTTATGGAAGCAACTATTAGTTATAATATTATAAGATTCCACCCTGCGTATTGAGCATTTTGAGCATGAGTTAATCGGAAGCCATTCAGGATTTAACGATTCATAAAAAGTCATAATAAATCCATGATATAGTGACCCTCTGGGTTTTCTCTTCCTTATGAAAGCTTTTCACAAGCACGTGGTACAAACCCACAGTGTATCATCATCTAATGTGTCGCAAATGCAGTCAGAAATGAAACTGTTTAATTAAATATGATTAGAATAAACATTAATAAGTGCTGAGATTAGACATACACACAAACCTGATTAAACAAGTTACACACATCTCTATGAAATCTTCCGTTCTTCCTCTACATGTCTCTTAGGACTGTGTGCTAATCAGTACCGTCTGCGCGCAACCCGGAAAGACACTCAGGAGAGCACTGATGTACGTACACACACACACACACACACACACACACACAAACACACGCGTGCCTCCAGGGTGAACTTTCAGCTTTGTGTGTCTGAGCTATTGTGTGTGTGTGTACACAATTATGTGTTTTACAGCTCTCATGAACATTGGGCCTCATTTTGAGAAACTCAGCTATACAAAAATATTCATTCTTAAATCGCTCTCTAAAGCATTTACACAAGAAATGTGCTATTCTTAAGTCCATGTTGCTCCTAACACTTTTCTCCCCCCATGAAGGACTCATAACAGTTTCTTATATTTTGAGGAAAATGTAGTTACTTTGGAAAAATATGTGTGTCTTATTTAGACACCTGAGATATGAACTTTGAATGATGGGCTTTAAATCATATAACTGGCCATGAGTTACTGCAAGTTTATCTACGGATTACACTAACAAGGTGTAAATACCTGTTTTTATTAAATCCAGTTACACACAAGAACATGTTCATGACAACATGACTCCATAAATAAACAGATAAATAAAACTAGCTGAGCAATTAGGAATAAACAGCGACCTCTAAAAGCTCGGTGACCATTTAGTTCTCATTTTCTTGTCATTCTGTCAGCTCTCTGTGAGCTTTACCTTATATGGTGTTTTGGAGGTGTCACAAAATGCAAATCAGAAGTGAGTCTAAAGTGTGTGTGTGTGTGTGTGTGTACATGCGATAATGGCTAGTAGATCGTCTAGATTCTCATTAATCCATGCTGGTTAGCGGATGGCTGACGGACTGTCACTGATGTCTGTGTCTCTGTTCAATCACTCGCATGCGCACGCGCGCACACACACACACGCACACACACACACACACACACAGGATCAATACCTTCTTGTTGGCTCTCAGAAGACAAGAGGCTGCCTGTCTGACAGCTGCTGCTAACCCTTAACGTTTCTGTCACTACACTTTATCAAACCCTTCACACACACACACACACACAATTAAAATACTGACACAAAGTTTAGAGGAGCTGATACTCACATGCACGAGAGAGCAGAACTCCTTCACTAACCCATTGAGCTCCAATAGATCCTGAAAGATCACACACACACACACACACACACACACACATTACACTGAGACACAGATGTTATTGCATTGTCCACAGTCTGTGTGTGAGTATACTACACCTCCTCTAAGGAGTCCCAGGATTCTGCAGCATTTTGTTCAGCTGGAATAGCAGGTAAATAAACTTGAATTTGAGTGACAGGTGACTCGGCCCCGCCCACATCATCTTCACCTGAAAAATATCACGCATTCCACAGCAACATGAGAAAAAAAAAATCCACCATTGACATCTCAAACCAATAACACACTTACTATATGCTGAGTCGGAGGTTGTGTGAGTGTCTGTGCCGTCGGTCTGATGTGGGTGTGTCCCTGGATGATTGACAGAGTCCGAATGAAGCCGGAGGAAGTCTTGAGCGGCGACCAAGGCGCGCTCTCTGATTGGCTGGACGAGTTTTTCCAGCGAAGACGCTTCGGAGCTGCGGACACGATGGCACAACTTCTCCATCTCGTGCAGGTTAGAGCGCAACTGCTGCAGAGAGACAGAAGACAAGAGAATTTTAACATGTATAGTCTACAGAGATTTCTTTAGTTTTACAAAATCTGTTTTATTTATTAAATAGCAAATACAAAACAGTGCTGCAATTTGATTTTGGTGTTTGGTGTAGGGACACACTGTCTTGTAGGAAACAAACTGTACTTTTTTGCAAAACAACAAAATACAAAGTAAAGCAAGCGTACAATAAATTAATAAACACATGTATCTGGGTCAGTGAACCAGTTGTGGGACATTTCTGCTCAGATGAACCCAGAGTAACAGAAATTACCTGAACTGGGTTACGTTTAAGCCAGCATGTAGGTTTTGAGAGTAGAGACCTTGTGATAATGTAGTCTTATCTCTGTAAGTGTGTTTGAGGTGTACGTTTATATATTCACATTGGGCACGACCGTTCTCCTCAACGTCTGTTCGCCATTGGTGTGTGTGATTTCAACACACCTGTGACTAGAACCCTAACAAATGCTGACTGCTGCCTGCCTAACAAGAGTCTGGTGTGTTTTTGTCTATAGACTTGTAATTTATCCATCTGACAAATTAGTCCAGTCTCTGAATTGATAAACTACGCAAAGTTAAATATACAAATACCTTGATTTTAAGAAGATATATTTAGGGAAACTATATTTTCCACAAACCTCTACTGAATGCCCCATCAAATGCACTTAGACTTTTATTATTGGGTGGTTTGTTGGTAAGTAAATTTCTTTTCTGTTCTTTTCTTTTGTCAGTAAAAAGAAACATATTGAACGTCATGGTCTTTGGAAGATTTATATATATATATACATACACACACACACTATAGTGAAAAATGCTGGAGTATCCTTTTAAAACATACTGATGCATGTGCGCACACACAGACACACATCATGGGGATCACAGATCAATCCAACAGCCTCAGGCCAAGAAGTCAAGGGTCAACTGCGGTCCAATCAAATGGTTCCACTCTAGTGCTCTCATTAAAGCCACATGTTCACAAACGCTCACATGTACAGCACTGTTCAATAATAAAGACATACTGTCCTAGACACAAATAAAAAATGACATATGAGCAAGAATCTAAAGTAGGGGTCGAAAGGTAGACACCTAACAGACACACACTGCGTTAAATTCTTCTGCTGTTTGTGCACATGATAAGATTTGCATCTGCATCAGTCTCTCTCTCTCTCTCTCTCTCTCTCTCTCTCTTTTTCTCCAGAGAGGCACTTAAACAGTAGCTTCACTTCATGTGTGTGTCATCAGCCAGCCATCGATGCCTCATACACCTACACTGACAGACAGAGGAAAGCTCTCTGGGGTCTCTGGAGGAAACATCCCAGGTGCCAAGGTCACAACCAATACCAAACACACTCACACACAAACACACCTTACACGACTGGTCCCTGAGCACCCGGAACAGATTCGAAGAGACTCGAACACTGGTGTTACATGCCTGTCTAGCCCATAACTAAGAGAAAAGGCATCAGAGTAACGTCTCACACACCGAAGGAACTCACCGGGGAGTTACATGCTTTACCTGTCAAAACCCACTGGCCAAGAACTGATAACAGACTTTTTTTTAAATAGCAGCAAAAATCTTCACTATAAAGTAATAATGATCGAGTTTAATTATAGAAATCTAGCGCTTTATAAAAAAAAAAATTAAGTGATAAAACATGAAGGAGCAAGTTGTTATGATAAAAAATATAGCCCCCAGTTTTAGATTATTTTAAGAGGTTTATTTTCCAAAAATACCACATCCCATGGTTTTCTATTGCTTTTATACCACAATTTGCCAATGTTTTTTTTTCCTCAAAGTAAAATCGGCTACAAACAGACTTTCTTTTAGCTGACAATCTTCTCTAAAGCCCTTCGAGACTTAAAAGGATTGCATTTCCTCACTTAAAACCATCAATAATTACACAGCTCCTTACAGAAATGAAACCAAACTGGCCAATCAGCTTAGAGAATCCTGCAATGCTGTGGTACAAGATACAGTAAGAGATAAGACATAAATGTGTTTGCCCCATCACCTGGAGAATCTAAAACACTTCAGGGTCATTTGTTTAACCCTCTCAACAGTTTAAAACCTTCAAAATTCCAAGAGAGAGTGATTCCATTGGAGAA
Organism: Tachysurus vachellii; assembly: GCF_030014155.1. Taxonomy (NCBI): domain Eukaryota; kingdom Metazoa; phylum Chordata; class Actinopteri; order Siluriformes; family Bagridae; genus Tachysurus; species Tachysurus vachellii. Next base: position 11,000,555 of record NC_083484.1, on the reverse strand, counting down.
ACCTTCAAAAATATTGATTTTTCTCTGCTCATGAGTTTCCATTATAAAATAGCAAGATAAACAATTTAATCATTTATGAGTTAGCGTAAAAAAAAAAAGCCAGTAAAAGGAGCATTCCTGGTTTAAGGAGCATAAGAGTGATGTAATATTAACATTAGCTATTTACTCAGAAACTGTGGTGATAGCAAAACTCAGCTGGATTGTGGGGTTTTAGGAGACTGTGCAGTATTTAAGGCAAAAGAATTTAAGGCAAAAGAAAAAGTCGATCAGAAACTGATTGGATTCACATATTGCTTGTCTCCCGTTTATTGGAAAAAACAATGTTTTTTGGGTTCATTTCTGAGGTAATAGTGTTATCTTTACCGATTTCCATCTTCAGATAGTGGACGTGGAACCCCCGTTCTCTGAGAGCTCATTGTGCTGCCACTTTTGGGTAAGTTCCATGTTTTTAAGTCTTTTCCATTCACAATGATTCCAGAAGAAAGCACTACTGAATAAGTGGCATTTATTCTGGTCGGGTTTATTACCACAGATAATAAACCCGTTTATTACTACAAGCGAACGTTAAAAAAAAAAAAGAAAAAAAAAAGAAAAAGAGACTCACACACACAACCACAAACTACAATAACCAAAATTCAAACAAACAAAAACAGACAAAACTTTTGCAGACATCAAACAGATAAATGTACGCGTTTAAGTGTCTCAACGTCAGAAGGTAGAAGAAATTTTCAAATTAGAAATTTGCCATTTAAAGGCAAAAAATTTAAAAAAATTTAACAGGGGTTATTTGTGTGATGATTTGCAAACATTTCTGACTTGTATCTTCAAACCAATATGATGAGTCAAAAATGATTAGACAAGTGCCTCATTTCCATTAACGATAACTTAACTAACCATACAGCGCCATAACCAAAGCCTTATCTGAGTTCAACAGCTAGGAGATATTCATAGTCAGATATCCACTCAAACAAGAGCTCATCAGAATATTAGTCATTATGCGCTTAAAAACTGATACAGCTGCAATTACAAACAAATGATATATTTGTTAATTATACCAATTAAGGGAAGCATTTACAGACTAAATAATGCAGGCCCAGAACTCACAAATATGGCCATGATGGTGTTAACTGTTGAACAATGTTCTCCTTGTTCTCGAGGCACCAGGACTAGCAGTGATTCCAGCAACGTGCAATGAAGCGTTAAGGCAATGATATCTTGTTCTTTGCTCTCCACTGTACTACAATGAAAGAGTATACTTGTTAAATGACCTGGAATTCCTCACTGAGACCACTACAGGTAAAAATGTCTATTCTACAATTCTTGGGCAAGAAGCTAGATTCATTAAGAATGCTAGCCACCCTGTCACCCCAGTGTAGATGATGTTATCAGGATCACCAATCCAGTATGTATGGTACCAGTTCCAGATGACGATGCCAGGACTGTTAACTGGAGCTCCAACAGTATTGTCGGAATTAAGGATCAGTCTACAATTAAACTCCAAAAACCAGAAGCAGAGATGTGTTGGCTATGTCTCATCCTCAGGGACAGGAGCTCTAACTCACCGGAGAGACATAAAACATGTTCTCATGAAAGTGGTCCACCGGAGAGCGGTGCCCAAGTGGAGAGAGATCACTAGAGAAGCCTCACACTAGTGGTGCCCCAGATCAGTATACAATTGTACAATTAACAATTAACCTCTTCACCAATGGCAAATTAGCTGGACCTTAACAGTCCATTAGGTCAAAAATAACAGGCCCAGATCTGGCATAACTGTCTACTGTATGCATTTTTAACTCCACCTTTGACTCAGCAAACATTGCACAGAATTCAGAGATCAGACCATATAGTTTCTTATGTGCCCTTATGAGCCTTGATTTCTGCTACTTCTCTAACTAGTGGACAGAATGCTTTGGCAGCTATTGTTGGACAAAATTTTTTTTTTAACCTCAGCCAGGTCACCCTCGTAGTAAAGAGCTGGTGGAGGACTGCAGCCCAGCAGTCCAAGATCTTCTGCTGAAAGCATGAGTCTCTAGTACACAGGCCTTGTGTGTTTCATGACTGATGTACATTCCGTCATCTGGATGCCTTCCTACAGAGACTGCTAGTCTGGTATGGAAAGTGTGTGTGTGTGTGGCTCCCACTTCAACGTATCACAGCACCGTAAATGGCGTCTTGCTTGGTTTCATAAACATCCACCAAGCTACCCCAACCACCTGGCTTTGGATCTCAGCTTTGTAATGGAATCCCTTAAGTCCTTTTATTGCCCCACACAGAAAGGTGAACAGAAATTAGTCTCTTCAAAAACTGGCTTTTTGCTAGCAATCAATTCGGGAGAGTGGGCGACCTTTATACTGGGGCAATAACCTTGTCTTGAATATACAGATGGCTGGAAGACCCTGGGGCAACATTGTGGTTAAACCTAGTGTTTCTGCCTGCAGCCATACCCCCAAACTTTTGTCTATTATTCTACTGAGAACAACATTCAATGAAAAATATATATTCCTCCCCTGATGCTACCCTGTGTAAAAAGAGCTGGTCTTAAGGTTTGCCCTGATTGTTTACCACCCCCATTGGTGGTAAATGGCCATCTCTGAAAACCTTTTCAGTCAGTCCTGGGGATGAGATTCTGGCAGACAGAAGGTAAGGTGTGAAAAATAATCACCAAGAATCTCAGTCAGATGGAATGAGAGCTGACCTGACAGAACTGTATCAATAAGGTTCTGCATGAAAGGGAATATACATCATACACTAGATTATGGGGTCTTAGCATAAATGAACGTTTGGTGTGTTTATCATAACACTGTGTTCATTTTAGTATTTCTGCACATGCAATATTGTTTGAACATACAGGATTTACACTGTTTGATGCTGTTTCTGTTTATTGTCTTTTGTGTAGTCTTGTAATTTTTTGTTTGCATTGTCTTTTGTCTTGCACTGTCTTCTCTGACTTGTTGTGTCTTGTCCTGCACTGTTTACACCAGGTTGTACAGATGCACTTTATATATCTAGAACTAACTTACTAAGTCCTTATAGCTCTGTCTTTGTTCTATGTAGCACCAGGTCCTGGAGATACGCTGTCTCATTTAACTGTGTACTGCAACAGCTATATATGCTTTAAATGACAATAAAAGCTTCTTGACTTGACTTGACTTGACTTACCTGCACGGTGCGGCTAGCATTGATGTGCTCCTGGTGCAGTTTGTCCCATTGGTGGTTTCTGTGGAACTGCAGAGTAAATCCACAGTACTAATTATCAATATGTTTAATATAACAACATCATAGAACATTTATTTTGCAGACAATACCTGCATGGATACATGCTTGCTGGTTTGAACATAAGGGACTTAATTACATTTGTCATGTCATCTCCATTTCGGATGATGCCACACTCAGTCTTTGTTGTCCATGTATATGCATATATCCAAAAATGCCCAAAGTCTTCTACATTCCAATTTGACCAAAGGGAGAAATATTATACTTCTAACTGCATGTTTCTTTCTCGTTTACCTTCTCGATGTTATGCTGGTGCTTACGAAGGCGCTCCAGATCAGTGGGTATTACCACTTTGATGAACTTCTGGATGGGAGCTTCTAGACGCCTCAGCGTCAGCTTGCCTTCCTCATCTGCCATGCTTCAACCTCTCTGAAAGGTCATGGGTTCAAACATACGCTCATCCTTTGTATAATGTGATTCTTGATGCACTGCAAGGATGGAATAAAGGAACGGACACAGGTATCAACTGCTGTGAATGTTGAATTAGATGCGAAACATTTTTTATTATGTTTGCATCGTGGCTTAAATTCATTTTTTCTTTCTAAATTCACAAAACTTTTCACACATAACTCCATTAAACATCTAAAACAATGTAAAGAACATCTGGAACATCTGAATACAGCCAGACTGATGTATAAAAGTTCACCATAGATGGTTTCTTTCACAAAGGCTGAATCCTAAACACTAAAACATCTCACATAGTGCACTACATAGGGCGTACAATTCATTATGTTATACCTTATGCACATAGAGCACTTATATAGGGAGAATAGAGCTGTTTAGAATTAACACGCTGATGAATTCATCCATTAATTACTTAGTTAATTAAGTAACTAATGACGAAAAACATTCATTCGCTCGTTGACAGCATTTAAATATAAAACAAACATATTTTCTCACCTTAAAAACAGTTTGTTTGTGCAGAAACCTTTTAAAACTGATTCTATCGTTGCCCGTCGTCCAAAACTTTGTTTGTAAACACGTTCCTTTTCTTCCGTGTGCATCACTAAAATCTGTCCGTCTTAGAAACAAGTCGCGAAGTGGAACCAAATAAAGCGAGGGCCGGGTTTTTTTTTGTTTTGTTTTGTTTTGTTTTGTTTTGTTTTGTTTTGTTTGTTTTTGTTTTGTTTTGTTTTTAATTTACTTTATTTATGTATGTATGTATGTATTTATTTATTTATTAAAAATCTGATTAGAAGTATTGCAAAAAAGAATTTGATAAATATTCACTAATATTTTGATGTCAGAAGGTACAAAGTCTATATTAGTGGTTATGTATTTATGTACATATTTAAATGTAAAATAAATTCCTTTAAAACGGTTTTATAATGTACATGAATATATAAATGGTGTGTGATCACTGAGGATGCATCGATACTGACACCGATATGGGATATCGGTTTGATACCATAACCAATTTTTTGTACTCGTACTCAATACATTCTGTGATACTAACGTCAGATACTGATAAAATGTGATTATACATAACGTGTAATTATACAGCACAAAAGTGGAGTAAAGCAAACATGCAAAATTGTCACTTCAGTTCTGCGAGCACTGAGCGTGCTTCTTGCAAACTTCATTGCATGCAAACTTTCTGCAAGCTTCCTTGTGAGTCACAGCATGTTGTGCTCATTTTAATGACCATGCTCAGGTTGGCCACTTTCATACTCTCTATTACAGAACACCGTAAAAACGTAAAGATAAAACTTAGCAAGATGAGCTCATCGAGAGCAGCTCACAACAGCAGCCAACTAGTAAAATGTTTGGTGAAATTTCTTATTGCTTAATACTGAGTAGGTTGTACTCACGTTGCTATCAATAAGCCTTTTTATGTGACACATGCATTACAATTGAGTGACATTTTTTCCCCCCCGGCATATCAGATCTGTGATCAGAGCACAGGGTGAGCAGATATAGGTAAAGTGCCTTGCTCAAGGGCCCAACTTGGACGCACTGGTACTTGAGAACCAAAATACGCACTTAATTATCCTTGTGTGCAACGCTATGCTAATGCTATGCCTACACCTAAACCTACCCCTAACTTTAACCTCAGTAAAAACCTTTGGCTCTTTACATTTTTTTAATACTAAAATCTATAGTTTTGTTTCGTGAAATATATCTGAAATGATCAGATATTGCTATTCATGTGAGGACATTTGGTTCCCATGAAGATATTAACACACACACACACACACAAAACACACACAACACACACACAACACACACACCTGCTCCTCCCTCTGGGCCCTAGTGATCAGTGTTTCCGGCTTAAGAGAACACCAGCAGATTAACCACATGTGTGAACTGAGCTTCAACCAAAGCCTGCTGTGTGCTTTCTATCGCCCTCACTCTCGCTCTCATGCACATTTTATTTCTGGTGCTCCCTAGGGCTCCTTGAAAAGCTCTGGCACCATGGGTTCAGTTACTTGCACGCACACACGTGCACACACACACACACACACACACACACACACACACACACACACACAAAAGAAAACACATGAAAGAAAAGGGTCACATATAACTGCCACTTTCAAAGAGACAACAAAAGCATCACCCACACAGCAAGGTTTCATAAACCTACACCATAGATAACTCAGTTTACAAACAGATTTTTCAAAAATCTTTATGAGAATTTAATATATATTGAAATCCTGTTGCATCGCTAGCATGTCAAGCCACAGAAGCACACATTCGGTTATCACTATTGGCACTATTTGTACTTATATGATTCAGCAGTTGAGTTTGTGGTGTATTCAGCTTCCAAATCTAGACCTGACTGTGACATTTAATCTAATTTATTTCTTACTCATCTAATAATAAATTAGGCCCAACTCCAGACTCAGATAATCAGATAATCAGAAACCGTTAAATCCAGTCCACAAGTTTTAATGTAGGCCATATAAACAAGTTGAGAACAAAACATCCCATCCAGAGAAAAACAAAACAGAAAAAAAAAGCGAGAAACAGAGATAGAGCTAAAGAAGCAGTGGGAGGATGGAAAAACTGAAAGTGCCTGTGGTAGAAACGAAAAAAAACTCTCAAGAAGACAGTCTGAACATGTCAATCTCAAATAGTGCCACAAAAGTAGATGAAAAAGGCCATGGTGTGGTTCTGTCTTTCACTTGTCCACCCCCGTTTTCACCACCAATCTGCCCACACACTCTCTTTTCTTCCCCAATGGGGGAGTCCCGGCATGCGATTGAGGAAGGTGCTGGCTTTATAAACATTTAATGAGGGATCACCCTTACGTTCTGATTATCTTCATCGATATCCTCACCTCTTTAACTGAAACTCTTTTGAGCCTGAAACAATCTAAAAAAATAGCAACAACATCAACACAGCATGTAGAGATTACAACGACACATTTATGACTCAATTCACAAGTACATTGAAGAGCTACTCTTGTAGTATTACTACAAGATTCTTAATAACATTGTGTGTTGGTAAGATGACTTGGGATGACATGTTTATTTGACACATCCATATAGTTTAGATTTATTTTTACTGAAGCACACAAATATCTTGCTGAATAAGCAGATGGCCTGAATAATGATTGGCTGTAAGGTTTTTGCAAACTGTAAATAAACAAAAATATTAAAAAAATGGCAATTTGTTCTCAGTAACTGCTCTATCACAGGATTTATCGCAGGAACACTGAGCATTATGTTGAAATGCACCCTAAAGGGAAAACTGGTCTGATTTGGGGCGTCCAAAAAAAAAAAGTCACCAATCCAGGTACTTGGATGATTTTAGAGGTTGGAACGGAACGATTTGTAAATTTGCTGCTAACTTGTACTGCCACTGTTCAAATATAAATCTATCAGCATTCTAAGAAACCAAAACTGTCTATGATTTCAGAGTGGGAGGGACAACAATACTCTGTCCCCTGTCAATCACACCAACTCCAACTGTATGAGTTTGTCAGCTTACTGTATGTATGCAGAAGAGGCTAAATAGCGCTGATCTTACCTTAACGTTTATTACACCGGGACCTAGCATGAGCAACATGCATGAGGTGCATGTCTCAGAGGAAACACGTGTTAGCCTTCTCCATATCTGTGTGAAAGGAGAGAGATAGCTAGAGTTTAGGAAATTGGTAAATGATCAAATTGGATTTGTTTTGGGTATTTTTCCTTTGAATGCCACCAGTCTCAAGACCCAACACTCCTTAATTATTAATCCATGTGTAAAAACCTGATCTTTTCACACCGTATATAATACAGTTAAATGTTCAATACATTGATGTGTTTTTCACCATACTTCTGTGTTCTTTCTGTCAATCTTATTGCACCTAAACAACCACTATTTTTATTTGCCTTTGTTTAATTGATTTATTTATTTGTAAGGAGAATTTGTACAAATGACAAATACATTATTTAAGCATTTTATGACAGTTTGTGTGACAATAATGTGTGTGTGTTTGTGTGTGTATGCCTGGGGAATTTGGAGGAGGGGCCGAGGCTCATTCTTGTGTTAAAGCTCTGCTGCCACTCGTCACAGCGTGAGTCCGGCCCTGCTGATCCCTCTCAACAAATTCACTAACAGCTGATCAATATTACATGAGCCGCTCAGTACACACACACACATGCACAGTTGGTGTGTGTGTGTGTGTGTGTGCATGAGCCCCTCCCCTCTTGCTCTAATAGAAGGCTGTAATGAAGACTCCAGGGGGATCTGCTACCTGTCACTCCAGATCGATCTGCCTGCTAACTGACTGACAGCTTCACCAAGCCGCCCTCCACCTGCCTCTGTCTCTACCACCACTGAAAGCTCCAAACCATAATCTATTGGGATATTTTAATAAATAGTTGACTGTTACCTACAGTAAAGGAATATTTCACTTTCATTTCCTTATATTTGATCCTTTACTTCATCATCATGTCCAGGTATTTTTTAGCTATTTCTATGAGCACAGTAACTTTGGTAAAGTGATGTGCTTACTCATTATTTAATACTCACCTCATGGCTTAGGTAAGAGCTAAAATGCAATAAAAAAAACTCTTTAATTCAGACAGGACTGTCTGTTTTATCGCTGTGCCGACATTACTGTGAATTGTTTGCACACCCCTCCAATTTGTAACAATATTCTATGTACAGGAACCCAACAGTGATATGACTGGAGGAAATAATTCCATAAAAAAAAACTAAACAAAAACTTAATATGTCCGAGTGCCTGTATACTGCAAGAAAAGGGTTAAAACCATTGAAGGTGTTGTTGCACTTGATCCCGGTTTAATTGTTTTGTATTTAAAATGCTGTAATTCTGTTCATTTAAAATCCACTGAGCCAACTCTTGTTCTTCTTTCCAAGGAATAAAACCCTGTTTGGGACCATGCGTTCAGTCACTAATGATAATTGCCCTGATATGATCCATTTCTGTTTAGATTTTATATAGTATTTTATATATTCTATAAACTATATATCATTTCTTTACACTTAGCTCTAAGTACAGCTTCATTACAGATGTTATCAATATTGCAGAATTCCATTAGGTTCATTGAATCATGATTAAAACGTATACGTTAATTCCACCATGTTGGACAACCAGAGGCACATATTAATATAATTTTGGCATAAGCTTTGTGCTGGATCTCTCAAATTGAACTCAAACCAGGTTCGAGTGCAGGATCCTGACGCTGGACCACCAGGGACTGTTACAAACCCATATATAACAGAAAATTTTTTTATTAATAACATCCAACATGATCCAACATGAATCAATCAAACCCAGCTAATTTCAGCAATGTTAGCTATCCTTCATAAAGCACACTGGTGGAGGTACGCTAATGCTAATGCTAGCTATCCTATATAAAGCATACTAATGATTTGCATTCATTTATGAAAGATCAATTAATGATACTTTTTTTTTGTTTATTTGTCTTTACTTTACCAATGCTGTTATATTTGTCTAAAGTTTTTTTAAGAGTTTCCTATAGATCTTGTGAAATGATCTGTGCAGTTTTGCCTGATAGCAAGCATCCAAATTGCAAGCTTGATCAGTAACAGTCAAGTGATGTCTTAAAGACTTATTACGCATTCATGCACTTTTTGTAACTGTGTAATAGCCGTATAGGGACGAGTCACTTATAATATTGCTACACAAACATGCTAGCGGTTTTGTTAGCACTGTTGTAAATTTCTTGCACAGATGTTGCTGTCTTTGCTAAGTATTTGATGCTAGCAAAGATCCCCTAGCCATAGAGCAGCTGTGGTGTAAAATAAATATATAGCAAAAAAAAGAACGAATTAACAATAGATATATCTTGACTATTATACAATTACAGTAAACCAAAAAGAAATGATTATTCTTATTTTAAGATAGTTGTACTCATTTTAAGCTTCCACTTTTCGTTTTGAAAGATAATTTAGCTTCTTTCAAGAAAAACATGCTTAAAATGGGCAGATTATAATCTGCCAAGAGAACAAAACAATTTTTTTTAGGGAAAAATATGTAGGATCAAGTTTAACTGGTTTGTTTTTTTTTTTAACCAGAGACCAGAGGTTTTTTTTGTGTTCATGTTCAGCACTGAATGTCTTTGTATACAAGTAGAAACTCAGGCATTTAAGCATTTGTAAGCATTTTTTGTTTATATCTCATAGTAAATAATGATATCGAACCCGTTTCTGCTCTCTGAGATTCCCCAAGTAAAAATTCTGTGTACGGTTATCCAACAGAGGGAAAACAAACATCTCACACTGATAGCCATCACTAGTCCTGACTAATTTTATATCATACTCGATTCAGGCCAGAAAATCATTCATTTCTTTATACTGAATGAAAAATTTTGATTTTCTCAGCGCAATGAACACAAGCTCACTTGCATCCTTCAAACGAATCGTGCAAAAGACAGAGCTGTTTATATTCAATATTCAAATTCCCCCCCCCACCCAAAAAAAAAAAAAAGACCATGACATTTTACTGAGTGGGTGTGTGCAAGCATGCATTTACCTATTGCATGTGTATGTTTGTGTGCATATGTGGTGCACTTGTTGTTGACATGTCAAGACTGAGAAAGAAAGATGCAGAGAGACAGAGAATGAGCAGCCATGTCAATGTGCGTGTGTGTGCTTGAAATGTGTGTGTACCTCGCCTCTAAAATGTCACCGTGTGGATCGATGAGGTTTAACGAGGCCTGGAGGTCTGATCTGCTCACTCTCATTCATGGAATCCCCCTAAAATTACCGTCCCTCCTCGATACTTAACACTCTCTTACCCTTTCAGTGTAATGGGGTCTCGAGGGACAACAAGCAGCAGCGATACACACGCTTACGCACAAAGGTTAGGGGATAAGGGTTAGGGGATACCACTAAGGAGGCAGGTTTAATGATCTTAAACAGGTTCCATTGCTACCTTGTGCTATGGCTGTTACTTGAATAAAGGATTTTGTGATAATATTGCAAACAGGATGATTCTATTACTCTTAAAAAGGCCTACGTTCATTTCATATGATGAATAATATGGATGTTACATAAGAAAAATAAAATAAAATAAAAAAAATTATAAAAAAAAAAAGATATATTATGGTTTTTGTTTTTTTTTATTTTGGTACAAAAAAATCCAGGAACTTTATTTCTTTGCAACATTTTTCTTCTAGAGATCTAGAGCTGCACCTAGATGTATGCAAAGATGCATCATGACTTGTTTTAAAAGTACTATACAAATAAATTTAATTTAACTTATAATTTAATCCATATATAAACTATATACTATATAGATGAATGAATGGAAATATAGGGCCTTACACTCTACATCTTATATCTGTAGAATATATACTGTTAACGATATTAAAAGAATTCGATTCACACTTTTACTCTGTGATTAATTTTTTGTTTAACGATGATCTGAAATCAATTTTTCCTACTTCTGCTTGCCTGAAACTGTTACTTTAGATAATACCAAAATAAAACTACTAAATAATTGAATATTTGTGCAGCTAAACTTAAATAATTCTGATGCTTCCAGCCCTAGTCAGCGATCTTGTTTCATACCTGCAGCAACAAAACTTCACACACTTTCAGACAAAATAATCATTTTTTTCTTTATGATTTCAAAGTGCTGAACAGAGCCTCCAGTGAACCAAAGAGAAAAAAGTAATCCAAACAAATCTAAAAGAGACATTTTTTTTGTAATCCCGTCTTTTCTTTAAAAAACCCAAACAAACAAAAAAAGCAAACAAACGCACAAGATTTGTACCACAAGATTTGAAAAATCTATTGGATAAAAACACTTCAAAATATTAGTTTTGTATTGTGTGTATATATATATATTTATATAATTCTCCATTTGTCGCAAATGGTTGCCTTTGGGCGATGTTAGCGGAAAAGCCCAGTCTGTGAATGTGTCCGAGCCCTTTGTGGAGCTGGCCGTCTTTCGCAAACAAAATAAATACAGGCAAGAAAGGCGAAAAAAGAGAAAACCATGCATATAATCTGTTATTCTGTTTTTACAAATAAAAGACAACTTTTTTGGAACAAAGTCCTCCATATTAATAGATGGTGTTAACAATAGAAACTTATAAAATAGAGCATGAGCACGGAATGTTTCGTCCCTCCCACCCTCTTTCCCGCTCTATCATTCCCTCCTTCCGTGCCACATCCCTCTCTCTTTTCTTACATTTTTAAGTGCTTGTAGCCCAAATGCTCCCCTTGCGCTCTTTTCAAGCTCTACACTCCTAACACTAAAATTTCCTAGTTTGCAAAAAACCAGGTAAGAAATAATAAAATAAAAACTCTACAGTAATTTCAAGTCTGTAGAACTTGCTCAAGAGTTGCAAGAGTTAGTGAGCAGACTGGTGCGTGAGAAATCTGCCTGGTTTGAGATCGTTACTTCACAGGGTGAGTCGTAGTATTAAAATAATTTAGAGTTGAAATAGAAATGGAACACACACACTCTCCTGTGTTGTCTTTCCTACTCTTCTGTCTAATCCTTGTTTTTTTTTTTGTTTTTTTTTTTAAATAGCACTTAGTAAATTGCACTTGTATGCAGTTTTGGGAGTGTGATTCAGTGGTTAGAATTTAATGCACTTTGTCTGGATGTCTGTTGATTCGTTTCGCCTCAAGCTTTCCACAGAGACGCATATACACTCTCACACACATGCTTCTGTTTATGTCCATTGTGTATCATGTGTAAGTGTGTGTAAGTGGATGTGGAGCATCCTGACTGCTTTGTGACTGAATAGAAACCTTCTAACCTTCCATCTTTCAATTTATTTCTCTCGTTTACACACACACACACACACATCGAACCGCAGTCCACATCTCTGCTCCCTTTCTTACACCCACAACACACCCACCCATTCACTCTCTCTCTCACACACACACAGAGATTATCAGACACAGAGCTGAGGTGGAAAGAGTGTACATCTGGAGCCTCTTGAGAGAAAATTGAGTTCATTGAGTCTCTCTTCAGGCTCTGTCCTCTGTGTTGTGTCCCCAGCCTGTGGGCATACCCGGACGTGCTTTGGGGGTGTGTCTGTTTTAGTAGGGCAGTGTGTCCAGGAACCTATCGATGAGTGGTGGAGGTGGGACCAGGTCCTCCAACTTTAAATAGAAGATCCTCTGTAGGCCTTGAGTGCGCTGTGACCTAAGTTCCGCCCTCAGGCCCATAACGGCAGCCACTGGGGGTGGGGCTTTGCCTGCTGCGGCCACACTCGTGGCGCCGCCGGAGCTCAGGTGGTCACGAAGGCAGATGTCGAGCTTGGACTGTAGCTCCCCCACCTTCTTGGGCTCCTTGAGGCCAGGACATTGTTCTGAGGATAAACAGACAGATAAAGAATGAGTGCGTGTGGCCAAAGTTAATTTTTTTCATCCATCCATCCATCCATCAATTTTCTTCCACTTATCCAGGTCTGGGTCATGTAAGCATCAGTCTAAGTGGAGATGCCCAGACCTTCCTCTCTCTAGCTACATTCCCCAGCTCCTCTGTAGGGATTCCCAGTTGCTCCCAGGACAGATGAGATATATAATCTTTCCATCTAAGTCCTTGGTCCCTGTCCCCATTGGACATGCCTTAAATATACCGGCCCCAGAGAGGCATCCAGGAAGACCTAGACACCACAAATCTATCTATCTATCTATCTATCTATCTATCTATCTATCTATCTATCTATCTATCTATCTATCTATCTATCTATCTATCTATCTATCTATTGATCTATCTATCTATCTATCTATCTATCTACCTATCTATGTGTTGAAATGTTTTCAATTTCTAATAAAAGCTGAACCATACAAAAAAACTATTTATACAACAGTCTACATTTCTGCATAAATAAAGGTAAATCCCAAATAATAATATAAAAAATAATATAATATAATATAATATAATATAATTTAATATAAAACTGTGTATTAAGTTTAGGGACAGACTGTGAGTGATGGTTTGAATCCAAGGTTTGCCACTGAAACACTGTAGGACAACATACTTAAACATATAAAAATACTTGAGTGTTTATATTCTCTCACAGATGTAAGTTACTTTGGATAAAAGTATCTGCTAATTGAAATGTTTTTTTGTGTCCTCTTAGATCACTGACTTCTGAGGACATCTAAACCCACTGCTATGTTTAATCTGAATTTTTTTTGACCCAATCTTCAGAATATTTAAAGTTATGGTCTTATTTACCTTGCTCTTTAAACTTCAGTGTATATACACTATGTACTTACAATGTAAAACAATAAGATTTGGAATAGGTTATAGTCACTGGATTAAACTAAATTCATAGAATCCTCTCTTGATGGTTATCTTTTTTTAAACGCACCTAAGCGGTAAGTAAATGAGATAATCTTGCATGTTTATTGACAGGCTGTGGGAAAAGGTCTGTGGTTGGTGGACTGCTATATCAGTTCAAACTTCCTCTTCCTGTGTATGTAGGCCAAATTTACTGACTAAATGTAGCACATTCTTTAACAAACGCTAGCTTGTCCACATTCCCTACTGCTGTCATTTATACCCGCACTCGTACAAACCCACAAACACCGTCACAAAATGTCTTATGTCTTTTTAATTTTGTTATAAATAGTGTTAATTGAGATGAAGGTAATGTTATTACCATTTTAAGTCTATTTACAGCCTGCAAAACGTGTCGAACTCGATGCAAAACAAAGACACGTTTTTACTAGGTACGTTTACACATGAGGGAAATAAGAGCAGACGTGATCATTTCTCTAAAAGCATTACCATAAACACAGGACAAAAATCAGGACAATTAGTAAGATAAGGTGATGCTGCTCATCAGCCAAATTTGATTTGGGCTCAATACTAATGTAGTTACCAAACGCGACACCACCAGCAGCTTACTAATGCAAGACTGATGCATGACCAATCATCCACCCCAACTAACTCCCCACCCTCATTCCCCCAACCCCCAATTCCTTAAACACAAATCATATACACACCTGATACACGTATCGTCACTTTTACTGCTACTTTGTGTGCTTACAAAAAATTTGAGATTTGTGGTGTGTGTGTTTGTGTGGTCTGGGTTACAAAAGGAACAAATGTCACACTTGCTCCTAGCCGCTCTCGCACTGAGTTAGTGTGAAGCTTCTGCTCTATCACTTTAGTGCTTGTGTGTCAATAACAAGCCTCGAGCCGTCCCACTTCACACACTTCTCGCTCCACGTTGGATGTTTCTTCAATCCAAATGAATTGCAGATTACAAACTCTTTATACTCACACCCTAAACACTTTGTTATAAAAAAAAAATGTACATACATACATTACATGTTCCATGTAATTTGAATAAAATCCGAGAAGTGTCGTTTAAGTGTCAGTGTTGCCATAGCAACAAGGACCACAAAGTGATACGTCACGGTTGTTTTCATATTAGCAGCGTTTTTAATCGCCTTTAATCACCATATATAATATTAATATTACATATTAATTATAATTATTAATATTAATTATAATTAATTAATTATATTTAATCGCCATATATAAGTTATATATGTCATTTTCACACCTCAGCCTATTTAAAAAGCTTTAATTATTTCATTGTTAATGAATCAATTAAGCGATTAATTAATGAATTGATACGATGAAGTTCCTCAACAGGTGAATGTTGAGCCATAAAATGAGCCATAAAAAGTTTATGCAAATATTCTGATTGTGGCAGTAATCAGATTAAAAGATTACCAGTTTTTTTTTTAATTATTTAATGCATTGATTTGTAGGGCAGAAATTTCATTTGAATTGCCTTCAATTGGTTTCCTCAAGTAGGATTTACATTATCTGAGTTTTAAAGTGGTTTAATTCTAATTGAGCTATCAAGTAGTTATCAGGTATCAGGTAATTTGTTAAGGGTTCATAAGACTTATAGATGCTGTGTGTGTGTGTGTGTGTGAGTGTGTGTGTGTTGCTTTTATTTATTCTCGTGCTGTGGGTGTTCAGTAGTTGCATTGTCCCTCGTTCTACTTTCGCTCCCTCTTTCTCTCGCTCTCTAGGGGCTGATCGATGGTACTCTTTCACGGCAGACACTTTTAGAGGGTCGATAGTTTGAGTCGAGGAGTAGAGAGAGAGAGAGAGAGAGAGAGAGAGAGAGAGAGAGAGAGAGAGAGAGAGAGGGAATAGAGGAGAGCAGGGCTCCACTGAATAGTGCGCGATTCCTTCTTCTACAGAACTAAGTGCTGCTCCATGGAGGCCAATACATACCCCCCCACACACAAACACACACACAAACAGACACACACACAAACAGACACACACATATTTTCTGCTAAAGTCTGATGCTGATAAAATCAGCTATTATTTCTCTTGTCGTTAATTTGAAAAATGATTATACTGCAGTGATGTCCTTTTGTGTGTTACAGTGTGAAGAAATATCATCAGAAATGCTGTTGTTACTCAATCAGTCAATCTATCAATCAATCAATCAATCAATCAACTAATCAATCAATATTAAATAGTTACAGCCAGTTACCTAACTTCTGAATGTAACAGCTAAATTATCGTGACACAACAAAATTAATTAATAAGTAATTTAGTCACCTAAGATGGTTAATGTTCAAACTTACAGTAAATGTAATCACATGCATATCATATCACATGCAATGAATCAGAATACATATAAAGCACATCTTCATGCACAACAGTTTTAAAATCATCCGGAGGAGAGAAAATGAATCCCTGTGTCACCCTGCTGTGTGGTGTCTGTGTTGTTCATGCATGTGCATAATACCTGAAACACCTGCTGGTTCACCCACCCACACACACACACACACACACACACACAAACACACACCTGTTTGTGTGAACTTTGCCACCCAATAATCAATAATCCCCAGCTGTTCTAATAGACAATACACAAAACCCTTTTTCATTCTCTCTCTCTGTCTCTCTCCCGCTCTCTCTCTTTGGCTGTGATTAAAAGGGGATTAGTCCCTCCGTGTAGTTAAACCCAGTCTCGGCCATCACCTGTCCCACACCTGAGATAATCAGCGCCAGCCACACAATGAGGTGTGAATGTGCGAGTGGGGGAGCGTGGGATTTCAAGAGGAAAATGGTTAACCTCACAGTGTGTGTTATACTTGCGGTGTGTGTTATGCTTGTGGCGTGTATTACCTGTGAGCAGCACCAGGGCCGACAGGCAAGAGAACGCAGGTAAGTCCAGGCTGAGACTCTGAAGATGAGAGCTGAAGTCTCTGATTGAGTCGAGCCATTCTCCGAAACCTCGCAGACACTGCAGCCTGTGGAGCACCAGGCCTGTGCAGAATACAAACTTCTCCTCTGCCAACAACGACCTGCAGGAGAAAGAGAGAGAGAGAGAGAGAGAGAGAGAGAGAGAGAGAGAAAGAGAGAGAGAGAGAGAGAGAGAGAGAGAGAGAGAGAGAGAATGAGAATAAAAATGAACGGGAGTTAGCACAATCATGAAGTGTTATTTATTCAGCCTCACAGGCATTGCAGAGTGTCCAGAGAACAAACTTTTCTGTAAAGAAAAGACAGACAGAAAAAGAGAGGAGCAAAAACAGGTGGAGGGAAAAAAATGGATAACTTTTTTGTGTTATAGAGAGGGATGGGGAAAATAAATAGAGATTTAAAGGGGCAGAAAAAACCAATACAAATCTTTCTAATACAAGACTTTTCATCAGGATGTACATTCAGTGAAGAAGATATGACTGGACATATAAATGCCTGTCATTCAGTTTCCCTATTAAAAGTAGGGGATAAAATGAATTCTACTGCTGCATGAAGCTTTTGTACTTATAAGTCACTTTCTGCTGCTGTGAAAGGTTTCACAAACACCCGTGGAAACCCTAAAGCCCTGCACTTCACAAAAAAACAATTTATACTCAAGCCTTGTCTTTGCTTTATTACAGAATATCACTCAGATATTATAGATTTGCAGCAAAATACTGCTGCTGTAATCATAAAGACTGACTCTTATACACACCCTACATACATAAGCTATTCACAGTGTTCCAGTGTCTGCTGCTGTCACTGATTGTAATCAATCATAATGATGCTTTCTGTTATAATGAAGCTTTCTGTTACGTGACATTTATTACACATCTATGGAAATTTATTACACATCTCCAGAGTCAGTGCTTTGTAATGGTTAGTGGGTTTCCAGCCATTGGAGAGTCTTGAGCTTTTCTGTTTCTCTGTAAATTCAAAAGCTGTGTTTTATTTTCTAATTATAAAAGACACTTTTATATACAACGGTGATGAGAGACCAGTACAGTAATGTGCTCCTGATGAGGATGACTCCATATGGACAGATTGAAGATACATGAGGTTACTGTGGATGGCACCATTTAGAAACCAGGAACATGGCTTTGGACTGCAGCTGACACAAACAGATTTACACTCAAGTCTCCATCAGTGAACAGTTCATAACTTCATGTTAAGACTAGAATGAATTTCCTCGTTACCTAATTGCACTTTTTGTATATAGTGCACTGCGAAATTCATAATCCTTCTCTCCGGTGTCACCCAGACGAGGATGGGTTTCTTTTTGAGTTTGCTTCCTCTTAAGGTTAGTACTAATTATGACATGACATACAGCTAAGTACGGTGACCCATACTCAGAATTCGTTCTCTGCAAAGAACCCATCCAAAGTGCACACACACAGCAGTGAACACACACACACCGTGAACACACACCCGGAGCAGTGGGCAGCCATTTATGCTGCGGCACCCCGGGAGCAGTTGGGGGGAGGTTCGGTGCCTTGCTCAAGGGCACCTCAGTCATGGTATTGCCGGCCCGAGACTCGAACCCACAACCTTAGGGTTAGGAGTCAAACTCTCTAACCATACTGGGAGTTTAGATATTTCTGTAAACCTATATGTGACTATTGTTAAAAATATCAAACGAATAAAACTGAATCAAATTGAACTGAATAACGTGCATCTTACTAATATATTCCTACCTACACCGGTGCACTATTTTGAGTGTTTATGGTTTAGGACGTAGGCAAACAAACTACAGCAAGCTACAATTTTCATGCCACTATGAATCTATTTAAATGATGAGTGTGAGAATGTTTGCGTGTGTGTGTTCACGTCCTCATGAGTGTATCGTTTGCTTGCTTTGTTTGCTTTTTTGGTTGCAATGATTTATTAAGCTGCAAGTTGATTACTACAACTTTTTCTTGGCACTGATGAGGCTCAGACAGAGAGGGAGGGGAGGTCGGGAGGGACTCATAGCAAACTGTTATTATTTATTCCATCTTCAAGGTGATGTTTGATGGCTGAATTTCAGTCGACTCCACTTTCATCTTTTAATTAATCACCTCTTTTTTCTCTCAAAGGAAAAAAAGAGATATCGTTTTCCGTTTTTCTGCGTCTGCCTTACTGATTACATATATACGAACACCTACACGCACAAGCGTACACACACACACACATGCTCTGTCTCATCTCCTCTGTGCAGGTTTGACTGGAGCGGGTTTAAGCCTGTAACACACGAGAGCTGTTACCATGGGCACAAATGAAAGCCAGCATAGGGAAGAGTACATCAAAGATCAGAACGGGACTTAATTACGTTCGAGCTCTCGCAATTAAAGCTTTTAAAACATTCCTGAGATTTCTTTCTCCTCCTCCATCCCCCTCATCTCTCTCCCTCACTCTTTTTCGGATGTGGGATAGAACTTATGGAGTGAGTTTGTTATGTTTCTGCTCAGCGTGGTTTCATCTGAAATGACGGACCAGATTTAAACCGAATGACCCGTACGATCTCGCTCATATTCCTCTCCTCTCCCGTCCTCGTCTCACCGCTCTACATCGCTACCCCTCCACGAGCAACCCTGCAATTTAGGAAGGAAAAACCTCCTCTGGTTTTCCTTGCAGAGTGCTGGCTTCTGCTTGTGAACTGTTCTTCATTAGCACACAATTACGGAATGCAAATGCGCTTAGACGCAGCAGGAGAGAAGAGAAGAACGGGAGAAGGGATGCAAGTGGCAAAAAAAAGACATTAAAAGAAAACTAGCAGTTTTTTTTTCTGAGAAAGAATAAAAACCTGATTACACACAACTCCTTTATATTAGTAGTCTAAACAAAGTTGGTGTCAATTAACCATTTTTTACATTTTATTCTCCGAAGTTCAACGAGTCAAATATTAACACACTAATATGTTATCAAACCTTTAGTAACAGCTCATTCACTTCTATTTCTATTCTACACACAATATAAAATCTAAGACTTGTTCAACAAAAAAAAAATGGCGAATTAATAATTGATTTAGTAAAGATTACTGTAAAGAGATGTTTATAAAACATTTATAAAAGTCTCCAGTTTCAGTGCTTGAGAACAGTAAGCTTTAGGCCATTTGAAAGTCTTCAGTCTATAAAGTGAAGAACTGAACTTAATTATTCAATTAAAAGTCTTCTGTACTGTAAAAGAAATAAACAATGTTGGGACACGTGTTATAGGAAAATAATCCATGATGGAATAATAAGCCCCAAGCTGCATTATATTCCATATATAATTTATCATTTCAGAAATGGGAGGACTTGTTTTTTTTTAGGATGAATTTGTAGGTCTTTACCAGTATAAACAGCACAGAAGCACATGGTTACCAAACAGAGTTGCAAATAAAGGAAAATTGTTAGAAAGTAGAGTATTAGAGCACAATGAGCTTCTTTCCCAGCTACATGATTTAGGTTCTTTGCTCCAAATGATAATGTTTGCTAGAGAACAAAGTCACTTCAAAGTGCTAATGTTTCTACCTGACGGTTTGCATCAAACAAAACCTTGTTTGTAAAAACCAGTGCCGGCTGGTGTAAACGGTCTAAATGGTCTAATTGTCTTATTTGCTTTATTTAAATGATTTAAAGTGGATTATTTTGTCGTGGAACCAAGCACAACCACATACAAGGAGACTGTGTGCTGTTAAATAAATCGCAACCCTAATGGTGTGACAGTAATAACGCAGTTTTATTCATTCGACATTCAGAATTGTACAGTGCAACGTTTGTAGTTTCGAATTTTGTTTCATACAACCATCAGCCATAACATTAAAACCAGAGACAGCTGAAGTGAATAAGATAGATTGACTCATTACAGAAAACAGAAAAAATGGGCAAGCATAAGGTTCTGTGCGACTTGGGTGAGGCAAATTGTGAAGGCTAGACAATAATTCACATAGTTCAATGTGACTCAGCCTCAAAATTCTCAACATCTCTGTGAAATGTTCTGGACAAAGAAGCCTGATCCAACGTATATATTACTTGAAAAACCTGCTGTTAAAATCTTAATAATAACTCGGAATAATTTATTTACATTCGTTTACTTTAAGCCTATTCAACATGTACTGCAGTGACGAAGTGCACAGACACCGCGTAGCTCTATTGAACGGAAACAGCAGATTCCTGAAACCACATTCTTTACGTCGTTTACGTCATGTGCAACAGTTACAAGGGTGTGTAAGACACTGCAAATAAGGATGACTGTGTGTTAAAAACACAATGTGTGTGTAATAGTCTTTGACATGAGTGTAAAGGTGCATGTTTGCTCCCGTGTACAGTTTGTACATGCCAGACTGTGTGACGTAGGCCCGGGTGAGTCAGAAGCCCCCTACTGAGGCTGTGACGGCACCACCCACTGGCCTCCCTTTCTGCACCTGCTCACTCACTCACACACAGTGAGAGACACAGAGAATAAAACAGAGAGATAGAGAAAGAGAGGGAAAGATAAGGTTTGGCTGCATTGCTAGCTAAATGCAGAGCAAAAAAAAATCCACTTCCTGTTAAAGAATTCGGAACGCTACTGAGTCATGACAAGCAAATTAAAAATCGCACTTAGTCTGCTATCAAGTTTAGTGCTGAAAAACGTGACGTATATATGAGTGTATCACAGGAGG
Source organism: Tachysurus vachellii (assembly GCF_030014155.1). Classification (NCBI taxonomy): domain Eukaryota; kingdom Metazoa; phylum Chordata; class Actinopteri; order Siluriformes; family Bagridae; genus Tachysurus; species Tachysurus vachellii. Next base: position 10,978,977 of record NC_083484.1, on the reverse strand, counting down.
GTTGCTACGTATATGTGTGAGAGTTAAAGAGGGTTGCTATCCCATAAATTTAAACAAAGTACATGCCGGAGGTGGTTAGAAGAGTGACCGTAGCAACCTCCAACCCAGAGAAAGTTCAAGATCATGGAGACTCGAGTTGGTTCCAAATGTAAAATCATTTATCTAGTTCCCAGTGTAATCCAATATCAGGAACAATGAAGTAAAAATCAAACACTGAAACAGTGCAGCACTATTAAAGGATCTGTTTTTGGAATATTTTACAAGCTAGATTATTGTTAGCTTGGAAAGTAAGATCAAGATGCCACATCAAGTTATATATATATATATATATAAATAAATTATATTATATATATAATGATAGGGGGCACGGTGGCTTAGTGGTTAGCACGTTCGCCTCACACCTCCAGGGTCGGGGTTCGATTCCCGCCTCCACGTTGTGTGTGTGGAGTTTGCATGTTCTCCCCGTGCCTCGGGGGTTTCCTCCGGGTACTTCGGTTTCCTCCCCCGGTCCAAAGACATGCATGGTAGGTTGATTGGCATCTCTGGAAAATTGTCCCTAGTGTGTGATTGCATGAGTGAATGAGTGTGTGTGTGCCCTGCGATGGGTTGGCACTCCGTCCAGGGTGTATCCTGCCTTGATGCCCAATGATACCTGATTTACAGCAATTTCAAATGCGCTTATCATTTTGTTCCCCTAATTAGTCACAACTAATCCTGTCCCACACTCGGAATCTTTTCAGGTCATGACTAATAAACTTTTATAAAATGATATGCTGAAAGTATGTTATGCTGCTTTTAATTAGTGTCAATACCGCATATTATTAATAATGTGTGTGTGACCCTCACCTGTTGGCCAGGCGAAGTACAAAGAGTTCAAGGAAAGCTGAGTCTATGAGCAGACTCTGGTCATCGTGGTGGAGCTCAGTGAATCCGGGGAGCCTCTCGGCCCAGCGACGCGTCACCTCCATGGAGCCGGTGAGGACGCGGTAGAAAAGCTGAATCTGCTGAGCCTCGGCTAAAGTTCCCGTCTCTACCGCACTGAACTAGAACGACAGACAGAGAGGATGTGTTAAGGCCAGTACGACTATTTCGGGTTTGTGTTTCGGTATTCTCAATACTTCCCAACTTTATAAAGTACAATTTGACAGTACAGAAGTATCGTTATTTGTCATGCCACAGAAACTAAACTGAATTAGAGGTGTGGGCGAGACAGAGAAAAAGAGATCTAGACATAGATAAAAAAGAAACAAAGAAAGACAAAAGAAGGAATAGTGAAAGTGGTAAAAGACAGAAAAGAATGAGAAAGAAACAGAATGACAGCCATGACTTTGTAGATGAACAACAAGGGTTCGTACACAGATGCACACACACATGTACCTACCTGGCTGTAGTCAAGCTCTCGGGGGATGGACTGTGAGTAGGCTCGGACGAGAGCGTTGACCAGGCTGAGAGGGGGTGACGGCGGAGACGGCTCAGGCTGCAGCGGACTCTTCGGCTTCGATGGCAAACGCCCTCTCCGCCCCTTCAGGTTATCTGTGCGTACCACTGTGAAAAACACACATACATACACGAGTCAGACTGAGCCTTCTGCATGCTCACGTGCCCAAAATCTTGAGATGTAGATCAATGTAAGAGCAAAACACTATCCCAGTGTAGGTGTGGATAACTTTGCTAGGATGTTACGGGTTGAAAATATTTGTGTATATCATGATATATAAAGTCAGTAAAATATTGATAGAAATTTCTATCAATAGAACTTCGCATTTAGAAGAATTAGCTGAAGCTAGCACCAAACAAATACCGCCAGTCTGAAATCATGTATTTTGTCTTGTTTAGAGGAAACAGAACCATAGCTTTTCACTCTGAGAAAATAGTTAACTGATATCTGCAGTAACTTGAAGAATAATATGCTGACCGCACAATTAATGTACCACACATACTACAGAAAAGATGCCCTCTTTTAGCTAAATGCCCACTTAGTAGCTAAATGGAAGTTTTTGTATGTTTATAATCTATTATCTATTTAGTTTCATCAACTTTTGAGTCTTAATGCTGTCACTTTCAGCAGCTAAACCTCATTACAAGCGAATACAGCGCACATGTAGTTTTGCATCATGTAGTTAAATGTCTAATTTACGAGTATATAAACTGGTGTACAGTCTGATCACTGGTAAAAGGTGAATGTTGCTATGGATTCTTATTACGATCAACATGATTACCGTGATACTGATTGTTTGATTTCGCTCTCGATCCTCAACGACTACTGATTTGCCTGAGGTACTCCTTAAAACTTGTCGGGTCTCTGCGGGTAAATCTGGACACACCATCCGCCAACTAAATCTCCAGCTAGAAAGTGACCAGTAGATGGCACTTGAGAGACATGTTGTTTTCTGAGAAGTGTCTGAGCTTGTCTTAATATTAAACACTCAATTACACCAATCAGGGGTAATGAACATCAGTCATAAACATACTGTATGTGTGCTTTCTTCAGATGGTCATTAATGCTTTAACTGCAGAAGCGGATATATGTTCCCATAAGCCTGTGTAAGAAACACAATCTACATGGGTCCTATACATGCCTCCACCGTGCACCGTGTCATTACAGCAGCGGATCAGACCTGATTGCCGAGGCGAAGTGTGTGAAGGAAATCCTGTACCTGATAAACATTCCCATTATCTTTTAATTCATTCATCTGCCGGCCGGATGAGCCGAGCACTAACGCTTTATTAGGGTGCATATCCTCGACGTCTGCTGTCTGCGAGTGTGTGTATGTGGTGTTTTAAGTGATTTATGTGCAGATTATCCTCCTCTCTCCTCCTGTTTCTAACCACAGGTCCAGGGGGGGTCATATGCACTGGGCTTGTGGTCATAATTGCTGTGATAAACAGTCAACAAGGTGATTGGACAACTATTATCAGAATTTAAAGCAATGAATAAACTGTAGAGCCACAGCACCTTTAGTTGGTGTGAACGTTGAAGGAAGCTGATCGCTGGCAATAAAATTTAATGATGTAAATTCTACCTAATACAATCTTTGTGAACTCCATTTGACTCCAAGACCACAATCCGGTCTTTATAACAATACCATAATCTGTTTTTTAAATGCATGTTCATTCTAAGTATGATACCTTCCTCTGTATTTGCATAAACACAAAGTATGTATCGCAATGCATTGGATGTATATCACATTGACTTTAACGTATTTGAGAATTGTTGCAATCATTAACGCAACTGAAGTTAAACCCAATCATGCTATCATTTAACACTTTTAACCCTTTGAATGGTGTGTTTATGCATTTTATTCACTAGATAATTTATATGAATTAGTTTTTCACTATCCAGAATGAGACTAAAAGCTATGTAATGATTCAGACCTGATAACATATGGAAAATGTATTTCCTTATCAACATAATTAAATCATTCTGTTCATGAATGCAACATTTTAGTTTAATCTTGCTGTTACAGTAAGTGTGTGTGTGTGTGTGTGTGTGTGTGTGTGTGTGTGTGTGTGTGTGTGTGTGTTTAGGGATATCTGACAGCTTGTTGGTCCCTGTTAAGAAAACTACTCTTTTCAAAATCAGCAGGTTTTATTGAAAAACGAATTTGCTTTTGGTAAATGAAGTTACAGTTAGGATTAGATTGAGGCGTACAGATTAAGGACATAGCACTAAAAATGATGTCAGTGGAAAGTTCTCACAAAGAAAGTAATACTTTATTCATGCAATAATAGCAATATTATCGGTGTGTTAAGAGTGGAAGAGATTGCATGCTGAGTGAGATGCTTTTGAGTGTGTGTGTGTGTGTGTGTGTGTGTGTGTGTGTGTGTGTGTGTGTGTGCATGTGTGTGTGTGTGTGCATTTGAGATTTCTTACCTTCCTTTACCATGCCCACACTAAGACATTTCTGGAAGCGGCAGTACTGACAACGGTTTCGTCTCCTTTTGTCCACTGGGCAGTTTTTACTAGCCAAACAAACGTACTTTGCATTCTTCTGCACTGTTCTCTGTGAATACACACACACATACATACATACACACACACATGCACACACACACAAGTACAGACACACACATATACACACACACATACACACACACACACACAAGAGATAGAAAACGGTCAGCAGCAATAAACACATTACTATTTAATTTCACACCACACACTGTTAAGGATTAAATAGGAAGTTTAGCTTCCGGGTCAGATTTTAATTACAGCCTATTAAAAAAAGCTCAAGCTCCAGCGGGATAATTTGATCAAATTAATTTCCCGCCTTGCGACAGCCTGCGGGAGACACGGTGTGATTAGCGCGAGCCGCTGACAATGAAGTGCGATCAGGCCGCTCTCGCGCGTACAAACACTCCTCTGGGAACTCGCGGGTCAGCTCGTGGCTGCGCTAGTGGGGTGTGTGTGTGTGTGTGTGTGTGTGTGTGTGTGTGTGTGTGCGTGCGCGTGCGTGCGTGCGTGCGTGTGTGTGTGTTAGAGAGAAAGGGAGAGACAGAGGGGGACCCGCTGGGCTGGTTTTCTACTCCGCCGAGATTATTACCGACCTTATTAAAATGATATTAGAGAGAGAGAGAGAGAGAGAGAGAGACAGAGAGGGGAGAGAGAGACAGACAGAGAGAGGGAGAGAGAGAAATAGAGAGAGGGGAGAGAGAGACAGAGAGACAGAGAGGGGAGAGAGAGACAGAGAGAGACAGACAGAGAGAGGGAGAGAGAGAAATAGAGAGAGGGGAGAGAGAGAGACACAGAGTGTGTGTGTGAGAGAGAGAGTAATAGAGAGAGAGTAAGAGAGAGAGAGAAAGAGAGAGAGTTCCAACACAAAAAGGACACTTAAAGGTAGATGCGTGAGACCAGAGCGCACAAAACAAACATAAAAACAGAACTTTCACGAGCGACAGATGTGGCTCATTTAATCCTGTCGTAATATCAGCCAAAAAACAAACAAACAAACAAAAAACAAACAAACAGCCGTTTCATTACAGATTTAGACACCAGAGCAAGGTTAACAGACCGAACGGAAAACAGTGCTAATTTAACGAAACCGCAAGATGTCTGTCAAAGACTCAAGGTTTTCATTAAGTCTCTTTAATCAGACTTTCTTTTTTTAAATGATTTATGGACTTTCTTCATTTCTTGCGCATGCGCGTCTTACTTCTCCTATCTAGTGCGTGCATTATTTTAGGACTTCTGTCAGAAATATCCATGTTAAATCTGTCCAAGAATCTCATACTGCAAACTAACACTTACACACCCCAAAGACACAAATAGGTGCAGCTGAGTACCTCTAGTACCCTTTTCTTCCTGAGTGTATACTATACTATACTATACTATACTATACTATACTATACTATACTATACTATGCTATGCTATGCTATACTATACTATACTATGCTATACTATACTATACTATGCTATACTATGCTATGCTATACTATACTATACTATACTATACTATACTATACTATACTATACTATACTATACTAGACCTAAAACACTGGTTTTTCTCTTGAGTATTTTAGATATAGGAAAAGGCTGCATCCATCAATGCAAACTGCACAGTAGTGGATCTATACTTTATGTAGAGGGAGCAGGTTGGGACCAGATGGTTCATTTAGTCTACACATTTACTCCATTAAATAAGATAAAATAAGAGATTGATTGATTAGTCAACAGACAACAGATGATTAGTTACTAAAGGGACTCACACACACACACACACACACACACACACACACTGCATTTTGTTAAAAAAAATTTTAGCCAGCTTCATAATTGCATGTTCGTTCAAATTGTGTTTCTTTTTTCTTTCTTTTGTTTTCTCTAAAAAAAAAAAGAACACACCTCTCTTTTATTTTATTGCTGCACTGATTGTTGTGGCTTTCAGTTTTTTGTAGGTTACGCTGTTTTGCAGTTGTGGTCCACCAAGTGCCACCACCTAAAAGCATCCTTGTAAACAGTGCATCAGGTTTGTCATGAGAAATACATGTGCAATTTGGGTGACCTGGCAGCCCCGTTAAAGACTGTTTACTCCATGGTGCCCCATGGCTCCTGGAGTCATCCGCTTTACAGGAGTAATAGTCTGGTTTTGACGTCACGTTCCTTGACCCCTCCACGGTTACACCACTGAAACCTTACACGACTTTACTGAATAGTCTCTTATGGTTGCATACTATGTGTTCAATGGGTGATAATCAGTCTCTCTCACTCTCTCTTTACACACACACATACACACACACACACATACTGTACTCAAACACACTTACACACACACATGCAGATTACACCATCTCTCTTATTGTTGGTTGGTGTAATCTTATGTAAAGACTCTCATGGAACACAAACACACACACACACACATACACACACACACACACACATTAATCTGACTGGTTTGCATAATTACTATACATTGTTATTCAGTTAACAGAATAAAACAGATTCTCATTGTGGCATTTTTAGGAAATGGTACAGTAGGACACAATCATCACAAGCTCTTTCCACAAGCAACTGTGGATGGTTTAACACTTTTAACCCATAACAACACTTGCTTATTCGGAGGGTGCATTTTTGCATTCACATTGTTGCTAGAGGATATTAATAAAAAAAACAGTGTTGCGCTATATTGTATCAGCTAAATAGGATTATGTATAAAAATACAATCTCTAAAATTGTGCTGTAAATTTTAAACTGACAAAAAAAAATCCTAAATCTGCATTCGTCCACTGTGGTCCAGTGCTGAGCAGGGTCCAGGGGGCTGGTAAGGACAAGCGGATGTGGATTCATGACATGTAACATGTGGTAATGGCCTCGTCGCACATCCAAACTCCCCAGGGATCCTCCATCATGCCTTCCTCTCCTCTTCCTCCCCTAATCAGACATTTCTTCCTCCTTTACGCGCTCAGTTCGCTCTGAGCAAGTAATTAGAACTGTGTGTTTGTTCAAGAGCAAAAGGTGGAAATGGGTCATCATTAATTGGTTAAGTGTGTGTGTGCGCGTGTGTGCGCAGATGTGTTGCAGACCACCGCTACAATACATGCCTATGTTTTTCCGCTCGCTATCATGTCTTTATGTCTCATGCATATAGCCTGCATGTCCACGTGTCTATAATTCTGCCTTCTCACCTTGAACATTGCTCATTACATACAAAATAACGCTGATACACTCGTGCACGCGTGTAATTGAGTTATGCAAGGTTGCAGGCTATTCTCTATCCACGACCGGCTCATGTTCTTCCAGTGCTATGGCTTACGGAGGTGTATTTTTTTCTGAATGAATTCGTCTCTGTCCCTCTCTATTATTTACATACATTCTGAATAATACTCTCACGCATGGCACAGTATGACTCACTCAGAAAACTAAAAAAAACCGACTGTGAAAAAGTTGACTAAAACAGAAAGCCGAATTTTCCTAATATTTAGTACAGTTACTTAATAGAAAATGGCATGTATTCATATGGAAATAAGAACATTTAGTAGAAGAAGATGTGAATATTAATAGACAAAATCTGGGCAGAACCCAACAATGATTCGACAATTAACGCTCGAATAATTTGATGGCAAATATGTGTAATCCATTAAGCACAATGTTTTGCATTTATATTAAATAAGCAAAAATGTTCAAAATGGGTGTATATATAAGCTATGGACAGCGTTGAAATAATACATATGAACTAATGGATAGCATTAAAATTCAGTCACTAATGTTTGTATTATGTGTTAAAGCACTGGGGAATATAATTGAATAGTTGCTTTGTGTATGTGCTAATTATGTTTGTGTGTGTGTGTGTGTGTGTTTGTGTGTGTGTGTTGGCCATAAAGGCCTGAGGATCCAGAACCCCTGCTTTTATTAATTAGTAAATAAAAATAAATTGTGAAACTAATTGAACGAGGATAGATTATTTCAGCACCAGACCACAGGCTATATTCAATTATCTCCAGTCCACCATTCTCCAGTTCAGTCATTCTTAATTCTCTCTCTCTCTCTCTCTCTCTCTCTCTCTCTCTCTCTCTCTCTCTCTCTAGATTTTCTGCTTGGACTTTTCTCTTTAAAAGTAGGAGAAATATGATTATATATGTTTTTTAAAAGTGTTGATCATTATTTCCTGCTCTCAAAGTCTCTTCCTAGCTGGGAAATATAGATGAACTTTATAGATGAAGTGTTTTGTGCCTACAATTGCCTACCTCCTTGTCTGATTTGTGTGTTTGTGTGTGTGTGTGCGTGTGTGTGTGTGTGTGTGTGTGTGTGTGTGTGGCTGGGATATTGGACACAGCTCCAGGCTGTTGTATTTTAAGTGCGCGCCGCTGTCACACCTCTTGCTGGTCGCCGGGGGAGACGACCCTCACAAGCACCGTAGCAACCGCCGGTCAGACGATTTGTGAAAGGCACTCAGACAGACACACACATCCACACGCACACACACTTTTTTCACATTTCAGAACGAAGCACTGGGCAATTTTTTAGAACCTCAACTCAACTCAGCTTGTGTAATTCCTAAAGGCTTGTCTTTTTATGTATTGTTTAGTGTGTAACGTTTCTGTTTTTACCTCAACGTACATATTCAGACACTCACACTCACACACATCACGCATCAACACATCCTTCTCTTTATACAATAGGCTACAACCTTGGTTAAAGGAGCCTGCCGAGTGTGTAACAATGGAGTGTTAACCCTGAGCCTCACACTCGAGGAGAGAGGGGCGTCGGGTGCATGTGCCACTTTCAGCCGAGAGCTCCATTCACCCCAAGAGCAACCTGAATGAGCGTTAATGAATACGCAATTAATACAAGCCATAGTGCAAGCACACTGCCATACACGTCCATGTCCACGATGCACAACACGACAACCTCCTGCAAGCAGTTGCACAGAAACACAATACAGTACTCATTACTGATTTATTTAGGAATTAACTAGTTATTGTTAAAAAATCTGAACTAAACCCCAGACCAGTAAATTAAGTTTCTCCATTGATATGTATTTCAACACATTATTTCATGTAATTGATCAAACATTTACTAAATAGTGAATTATGGGTATGTGGATATAGTTAGTTAGTATCAAAACTGGTAGAGAGTTTTAATTGATTAAGTATATTATTTACATATTGCTTGAAAAGAAAGAAGATGTTCCAGACATGCATCCATCATCTATGCAAACAAAGTGATGCTGATGCTGTAGGAGGTGAAACCAGGTGATATTCGTCATACAGCCTCCTAAACACGTTGCTCACACAGATGATGCAGAATTGATGCAGAATTTTTATCCAAAACACCCCGTCTCTCTGAATCTCTGTGTGCCATACTTAAGTTATACTACGTTGATGATTATAAATGAAATACACTATAGTTACTTCTTGCATATATCATATTTTTTGATCCAGTTAAGCCTGCGTCTCTGTACCAAAGTAAGGCCGTGTCTCGAAAGGTAGCAACGTCACGACTCTTTAAAATGCAGTTTTTTTTTTTCACCCAAGGCATCATAAATGTCTTATTGGAAGTAATATGGCAAAATCTTAACAATATATTATTTATATCAGTAAAACAAACAAACAAAACAAAAAAAGTAGATTCCATACACAAGTTTGCTAAGGAAATGTATGAGTTAAGGTGCAAAACATATGACTAAGTCTAAGATTTGAAGTGAAGAATGTGGTTAGTTGACTTCAAGACACACTGTGATGAGTTTATTGAACAGTTATGGGTTTGTCACTTCTTAAACGTTTTCCTCTTACAACTCTAAAATGTTTCTGTAAAACAGCTTTTAAGATTCCCTCAGATGTCCGAGCCAAAAAATCCTTAAAAGTTTTAGTTTTATATTTTTGATAGGATAGAGCACCATGTGTGTGCTGAATCAACTCAGACCTTCAGGACTCTTAAATCCCCCCATAATTTTATATATTC
>NC_083484.1:10941577-10964077 GCF_030014155.1 Tachysurus vachellii | reverse complement strand
TCTATCTATCTATCTATCTATCTATCTAGGGGGAAAATACAGTGCAGACGGAAAATACATTTGAAAAATAGCATAAAGGAAATTAGGATCGCGCTACCTGGTTGACCTTTTGCTCGCTGAATCGTGCTGGGTTTGGAGGGCGGAGGTGGCGCGCGGCGGGGGTTCGGCGCTGTAGCAGCTCGCGCGACGGTGCACGTATCCGGGAGCCGGGACTCAGAGCTCGGCTGCAAGCGCTCTTCCGAACCGGGGTCTGCTGAGGGAAAGAAGAAAAAAAGCTTAGCACATCAGTCACCACAGTATACACACGTGCATGCTCATGCACACATAAGCGTTTTTGATCCTGTGCGTAAAAGTAGGCTAAATGCAGAAATACATCCATTATCTCTACTGATACAGAAGTCAGATGGAGTGCATATGAGGTTGTAGATTATGCAGCCACTACTACACTCCGATTTAAAAAAACAAAACAAAAAAACGTGCTATGACTGCGCAAAAGCCACAAATGTTGCGCACGATTGCAGCACGCTGGCCTGGTTAAACTATTCTTACATTATGAGTAAATGCGAACATGTGAAAAAACAGGAACGGAAAAGGATTATAACAGTATACTGAGAATGTGAATATGCAACAAAACTATACGCGCCACGCGTTTCATAATCGATATTGCTGCGATTTGATTTGAATGAAACTCATACAAAGCAAGTCAATCATCTAAATTCACGAAAATACATTAAAAAAGTACAAAAAAGTTTTAGCAACAAAAAAAAAAAAAAAAAACAGCATGCAAACACCAACAAAACCAATAATAAAAACCATGAGCGTGGGCTATTTTTTAATATATTTTTTTCTTGTAAATCATCAACCCAGTAAATAAATCTTTGCATGATGTGCCCAAGTGAGAGCGCGACACAGATGACAACTCTGATACCTATAGTCTAATTTGCTTTTGTGGATGATTTTTTTTCTTTACAAAACGTCTACTTGTAAGTCGTTAACATACAAGTAATGCACCTGGACGGAGTGTCATGTTTACTGTCCGGAGCTCAGAAGAGTAAAGAAGTCGCATATTGTGTAATCTGAAAGAGACTAGCGCCCCCTCCCTGACGCACTAGCCTGTCTTCTGTTACCACCATCACAGACCTGTATTATTATACCAGTATATTTTTCAAGTCAAGTCAAGAGTCAACCATACTTTATCCCTGATTGTGTTCTTTTTCTACACCAAGAAGTCCACGTCTACACCCAGAAAAACGCACTTCTTGCAGTCTGATGAATCACATTTCTACTTTCTGCTGTACATTTTAGTTATGATCGTATCCTCAGAGCTAGAAAAGGGTTTGAGTAATTTAGCACACGTTATTAGAAACAATACGATTTACTGACCAGGATACAAAGTCCATCTTAAATATTAAAAGCCTTACATATAAGCTACATTTAATCAATAGGCAATGAACTCCAAGGGCAAAATAATGGTTACACTTAAAGGGAGTCTTGGCTTCATAAAGGGGTTCCAATTTTAACCTTAACTGTAAGGGAAACAATGGTATGAACCACATTCTACATAGAACTTTTAAGGTTTCCTAACAGGAAAAGTTTAAGTGCTTATAAAGCTGTGTAACTGAGGGTAAAATAATAATAAAAAAAAAGACACTGAAAAAAGGGTGCTAAAAATAATCTTTAATTATATATTAATCTATAATTCCTGAAAAAAAATTATATATATATATATATATATATATATATATATATATATATATATATATATATATATATATATATATATATACAAAGCAGTACCTTTTTAGTGGCTCGTTTGTTTTCAGAACACACGCGAATAGGATTCTTAGATGATACTACTATGATAGTAGCAGGCTAGAATCGTGTGTATATGTGTGTGTGTGTGTGAGTGAGAGAGAGAGTGTAATGCCCCTGGTCCGCTCGCGCCCCCGGTAACCTAGAGAACCGCATGAGAGCCCTTAAGCACGCGCTCGCCTCCTCGCTCAATAAGCGCGCTGGAGAGAGGCTTCCAGCAAATAGACGAGTAAAAGGACAGAGAGCTGACAAAGGAATGGAAAGAAATAACACAAGTACAGTAAATTAGCTGAGGGAACGGGACTCGACAGTGAAAGTGGAGACAAGCTAGAGGCATAAAGACAAGATACTTTGCACATCTCACCAAGCAACTCTGGCCTTTATTAACCGGGTATAGAGTAGCCTAGAGTTTGGATTGCTGAATAACTTCATACTTTATGATCACTGGATGTCATTCAGCATGTATAAATCCTATACTCATAAAAGGAAGATCCGGGAACATCCCTTAACAAATCTGGATCCTCCAGAAACCTTGATACAAAGGTCTTTAGAAATAGGAATGCAAATAGTTACCTAACCCCAGAACCCTAATTGCACTTAAAGTTCCTTCATTTTTCATTGTGTGTGTGTGTGTGTGTGTTTATAAAGAGGGGGCGTGATTATCGGTTGTCAAAAGCAATACTTTTCTGTTAATGAAAGATAGAGATTGTTTAAATATGCATGAACGTTTGCACGACATTTTCCATCGTTTTCTATTATTCTATTCTGACCACGCACTTTCATTATAGTATCATGTGTGCAATATGACACTATATACAAAAAACATCCATGCGACACACCATGGAGTGACACAAGTCAGTCAAGTGAATAGTACAACAAAGGATCGTGCATTATTAGAAATAAAAAAATTGAGAAGAAACACGTGATAATCAGACTGAACATCTGATTATCACATATTCATATTTTTTTGCTACATGCTGTTACTGTCCATGGGATATTTTACGCGCCCGAGCTACCTGTCGCTTCCACTAGGATTGGCACTGGAGAGATCTAATGTGAGTGAAATTAGCGGAAAAATAAAGAGAAAAAAAACCCGAAGATTTTACACTTGTGTGTGGAAGCGCGATCACAAAGCAAACAAGCAACCCCTAACATGTGTTTTAAAGTGTCTGGGGATGTAGCCGAAGCGCACGCCTCTCGGTGTCGGTGTGAGAGCGCGAGCTTTCCGCTGTGTAGGCTAAACCGGGGCACAAAAAAAGATGCGGCATCCCGTTTCCATGACAACCGATGATAATCTGACCACCTTGCGCAAATTAAATCGGGGATTCAGAGCCATCCAGCCGTCTGGAGCGGAGAAATCGCCTCAGACACGGCTGTTTGTTCCCTAAGTGTGCGCAACAGGTTACCGCACATCAGCGCAAACTTTTTTTAAAAGTCCTTAACAGTGTAAAGAAAAGGCAACATAACAAAAACTGACAACTTAACAAACCGAACCAAGGTCTAGTCGTGTTGTGAGAAAGATTAAAAAAAGAATTAAAACGCGTTTACTTACTTGTTTGCTGTGACGGTTCCGTCTTTACATATGTTTTTAGACCCCTAATAATTCCCTGTGCATATCCAATAGAGTTGTGCAGAACTGTTTAAAAATTCAGATGAATCAAGTAGATCTTGTGGGTCGCAAAAGATAACCAGGTTTCCTTAAAAAAAATCTATCTCTATTTGTGTTTTTATTTCTCTTTTAGAATAAGAGTGGAATAAAAAGTACTCCGTGCTCCGCTCAGTTCCACTGTAACCGGCTCGGCATGAAGTGGCTACGGACAAGAAAGACGCGCCGGTATGAAGTTGCAATGTGCCTTTGTTTATGTGTAACGCTGAGAGAGAGAAAGTCCAATAGCACATTTATGCGCGTCTGCCTTCTACATAGGCAGCCTGGTATGCGCTACGTCAATGTGACGCCATGGGAGAGGTGACGTCGAGCAAGCACTGTAGCGCACCCCCCTGGTACAGTATACACATATGCTCCCTGCCAGAGAGAGAGAGAGAGAGAGAGAGAGAGAGAGAGAGAGAGAGAGAGAGAGCGAGAGAGAGAGGGAGAGAGAGAGAGGGAGGGAGGGAGGGAGAGAGAGAGAGAGAGGAGGGAGGAGAGAGGGGGAGAGAGAGAGAGAGAGAAAGAGACAGAGAGAGAGAGAGAGAGAGGAGGGAGGAGAGAGAGAGAGAGAGAGAGAGAGAGAGAGAGAGAGAGAGAGAGAGAGAGGGACAGAGAGGGGGGAAGTACGATTATACTTTGACTCTACGTGTTACAGTGTTTGAAACGGCGCGGGAGGGCGTGTTACATTACAGTATATTTCCCCATCATGAGCAGCGAAGGGTTTTGCCACATCACAGCTTAAATAAGATGAGTAACTTACATTTTTAATGAGTTAACTTTTCTAATACAACACGGTTTAGTTATATCACAGTCTTACAAAGGGGTGATGGCCTCTGGCTTAAGTGTCACAATGGCTGCTGTTTACAGAAAATATTAGAAAGCTTGTTAAACATTCAGGAGAAACATATTTGAAATTATTATGATTATTTAAGCCTGGCATTCATCAAGATAGCATACATGCAAAAAGTTAGGCTACTGTACGCAGTCTAATCTATTCAAAACTTACTAATAATATATTAATAATATATATTAAATATAGACGCTTTCATTTCAATCCTAAAGGCCATAGAACAGATTAATAAATGAGGAAAATAACAAGTAAAGTCAAGTGTCAAGCAATGCCTCTTAAATCAGGAAACTTCACCTATATCTATTTGTGTTTAATTTTTGACTTGTTTTTGTATTAATACTTTATTTCCACCTTCAGTTTTAAGACGTTTAATCAACAGAAATTAAAAAAAAATTATGATAGTAATAATACTAATAAAAAAACGCACCGGCGTTCTCACGAAGCGTAATATTAAAATCTTAACCGACTCATGCTGAAGCTGCTCTAGCCAATCAGAGCACGCGAAACTTCTTGGCCGCGTTCTAATTCTGGCCAATGACCATCTTGTGGAGGCGGGGAAGAGGGCTGACGCACTGAGGCGCGTGATTGACGCAAGCACTGTTTCTAAATATAGCCCAGTGGTGTGAGCGCTGATCCTTCATTCATTGTACCGGGGCGGGTCCGTTTATTTTAGAAATTTGATTGTGTTCCAGCCAATCCAAATATAGTCGTAGACAGGTATTTTTAGCGGAAGCGTGTCCCCGTTTCTTCTTGCCAGGGAACAACCTCATGACACCGCCGTGTTGTAACGGGAGATTGTCGCTAGCTCATGGGTTCAAATAGCTAAAATAGCTAAAATAGCATTAAGCTCGTGTTAAAGGTAGCCGTTCGACGCTTGACGCCTTTTCAGGTCGCATAAAAATGGCAACAAGGCACGTAGGTTATCTCTACGGCGGATTTATTTGTCAATAATGCCGTTATAAAACCGTCCGAACGGTAAATTCGAGGGTTAGCACTTAAGGCTAATCTGAAAGTTCTGGATCTCGCGCATGCGCAGAAGCATTATCTGTTTGAAGCTGGGTCAGTGCGCACGAGCCGGGGGATTCCCTTTTCCAGACCCCTGTCGTTTTACCACTAGCACAAGAATTATTAGTAAAGGTGTTTTTTTCTTTCGTTTTTTCTCTCTCTCTGGATTGGTTTTTACAACAAGCACGTGCAGGTGCTACTCTGGATGGGATGCAACTCCTGTGCAGATGCACCTTCAGATATAAGTTTCCTCCTAGGTGAAGTCTAGTGTAGAAGGGAACCAGAGAACTCCCAGGAATCCCAAAGAGAGAACATGCAAAGAACCTTACAAACAGTAACCCGAGCCCAGGATTGAACTGGTGACCCTGGAACTGTCAGGTTGCAACTCTACTCACTGGGCCTCCAAGCCACCTGCTAAATAAATGATTATGTAAAATCTAAAAAAAAAATAACTACATCCAGCTACATAACACATCTTTTGTCATAAGTTACATTTACGCTATTTACTGTAAAGTGTCACCCGAATGAGGACGGGTTCCCTTCTGAGTCTGGTTCCTCTCAAGGTTTCTTCCTCAAGGAGTTGTCCCTTGCCTTCAAAAAATTGAATTTTTTTCTCTCTCAAATATCCAGAACACATTGCATTTCTGCAGTTCTACAAACCTACAGTATTTACAGATAAATGCTACATGAAGCCCAACATACAGAAAGATTGAATGTTTGTTACTTCCTGCATCATGATTCAAGCGGTTGTAAAGGTTCGAAGGTTTCGTTTTAAACGCCTTATATTTTGAAAGCACTACAAGATTAGACACCTTGACACCTCACAGCCTTCAACAGCAGCTCAATATTAGAGTGTTATGTCTGGGGCCATGTCAAGGTTACTACTGCACTTCAGATGTTACAATGAGGTGTTTCAAAATGATCTGAATGATTGAAAATAGTATGTATGCTTGATATAATCTTGACAGGGTTGAAGGGTGTTTGGTTTCGGGCCCTGCTTCAGTCTCTCGAATACATCCAATGGCCAATCATGAGATGACCCCAATAAAACTACTCCCCAGGTGAAGGAAATGATCTGAGCATATAAGACAAAGGTTATGTGAGAAACCATATTGTCACTGACATTGGGGCCACTGTGCATAATGTTTGAGATGACTCAAAAAAAAAAAGTCCCACCTTTGTGGTATCAATGGGAGAACCCTCATGGCTCGATTTTAAGTGTTTGCCTTTAAGAAAATGCCATTTACGATAATGAGTTCAGAAATCACGCTGATGTTCATACTCATATGTTGGTCTAACATCTTGCTCTGGGTTACACAATTGCACTTGAGTATATAGTGTGATGTTACAGAAAGGAAATGATTACAGTAAGACTATACAGTGTCACCTAGATAAGGATGGGTTCCCTTTTGAGTCAGGTTCCCTTTTGAGTATGGTTCCTTAAAATTTTGCTTAACAAATGTGATTTAAAACATTTTACCGTTTTTATTTCCCCAAACATTTATTAAACATCCACGACGTTTGTGCCAGAACGATAGGAACCACGGCTTAGTAGCGATGCCAAAAAATAAAGAGGACTCCTTCTTTTCCTGGCAGGGGTAGTCCTGTCTATCAGAGAGTAAAAGATGAGTGTCGGAATATCTGTATGACATTTACCATGCTGACTCATCACTAAGAAACTCTTTTCAGGAGTGACTTATAATAATATGTTTATGCAATACCTGAGCGGCATGTGATGTTGCAACATCAACGCTAATCAACCTCATGGAAAATGACATGCCTATAAAATAAAAGAGCATTTACCGCATTTTCTGGCTCATCTTTATTACGTGTCTTATATAATCACCAGATTTGCTGGAATTGTGGGCATTAAATGGGATTACACACTACACAAGGAGATGCCAGTCCATCATCATGCACACCTAGGGGCAATTTAGCATAGGCATTTTACTTACCTGCATTTATTTTTTCTATTTTGGGGATTAAGAGAAAACCAGGAAACCCAGAGGACACCCACGAGGCTGCAACACTTGCTAATTTAATTTTAACATCTATAGTGTTTGCTGCTGAGTTTAAACGCAACAATATTTGCAAAATCTTACACTATCTTTTACTGACAACTTCGGATAAATGCGTCCGTTAAACGAATACAGGTTATTGTAAGCTGAACGTTACTTGTTGAGTGCTAGTTGTATCACAGTTTTTATGTGGAAGGTCAGTGAAATGTCAGATAAGTGTTTTCTTGTGTGTTGCATGAGAAAACATGCAGCCACTGCTTTGGAAGAGGTACCAATAATGAGGAAATTTTATATGTGGATATTTGTTTGAGAGAATGTAAGCATTCATGCTTTTCCATCCTTTGCATCATTAAAATTTTGGCTGTCACATAATGTTTTACGTTATTTATTTATTCCCAGCTTGACCAGTTTGTTTGTTTCAATCCAACATATATTGTATTCAGGTTCATTCTTAATGTAATGCCGCATTAAAATTTCCTATACCATCTGATGTTTTGGGTCTGTCACAAAAGTAGAAAAAGGAATAATTATTGTAATGGTTTCACTGAAGTATTCAAATTGTTGAAAAGATGAGTGATATTTTGACTTTTAAACCCAGAACTGCCCAAATATTTTCATGGACATACGAGACAGGAGCCAAAGGCAGCAACAGTAAACGATAGCTCGCTAAATATGTATCTCGAAACGATTTGTGTTTAAAAGCAACAACTGCCAAAGTACACTTTTAAACCATTTCAATCGTTACAGGATTTGCGGATTATTATGACGAACTGAAGTATATAAAATGGCATGTCAGCAATCTTTCAACTGCTCTCTAAAAGACAGATGTGTCTGGAGGCAGAAATACCAGTTTGTATCCGCCTTTAAACACTGCGTTGTCTCCAAAAGAAACTCCCATTCATATTGTTTCACACCCATTTGTACAATGCAGTCCCATTCTTTAAAGATAAAGGTAAGTGCGGAGGTGGTAGAAGTGGTCTGGATGTGAACTCTGTAGGCGGCTGGCTGTAAGATGTTTAGTGTAGTATATCTGATTGCTCAGCAGTTGCTCACAGGTGAAGCCTGCAAGACCTTTATGACTTACATTAACTCTCATGACTCACTGCGGAACACAGTATATGCAAATGGAAACAGGCTACATGTTACCTATTGGATGGTGTGTGAGCATATTATGCAACACACAAATCCTTCCTTTTCATTGTAGGAATGAAATTTGGCATCAAACGATAACCTTCTATCAGGTCATGTAGAATAACTAAGATGAAAATTAACACAAAGCATTTTGCTATTCAACAAACTGAAAAGTTCACTCCAAGAAAAGTTCACAGCGGAAATGAATGGATTAGCAGAGCGACTACTTGAGTGAACAGTGTTTATTCATTAGCAAAGTTATTAGGAGAACAACTTCCTTATCGATACATAATTGTCGGACTGTATTTGACTGTAGAAAAGACGTTATTCATGATAACACTCTCCAGTGTTTATAACAGTTTATAATCACACCCTCCAGTGTCACCAAATGAGGATGAGCTTCACTTTTGAGTCTGGTTCCTCTTAAGGTTTCTTCCTCTTCCATCTAAGGGAGTTTTTCCTCACCTCAGTCGCCTCAGTCACCTCAGGCTTGCTCATTGTGGAAAAATACAAACACGTTTAAATATAAATCTAATAGTAATCTTGAACCTTTGTACCATATTATGTTCTTATGTTCTGTTACGCTGCTTTGAGACAATATCGATTGTTAAAAGCGCTAAACAAATGAAATTAAATTGAATTCAAATTGATCTAAGGGTAAGGTAATGCATTATGTAAATATGAAGGCATCAGTAATTGTAGTTTGTTCAATATTCCAGGAAAGTCAAATTTTTTGTTGCTTTTTTCTCTCACAATTTGGTCATCTGTCAGCTCCCACTGATCAACCAGTTCTCGTAGATCTTATGACAGCTAGCAACCAGGGAGGAAGCAATTTAGTTTGAACTTAAAATTTTTTTATTCTGTTTCAATGCTGGGGGGCACGGTGGCTTAGTGGTTAGCACGTTCGCCTCACACCTCCAGGGTCGGGGTTCGATTCCCGCCTCCACCTTGTGTGTGTGGAGTTTGCATGTTCTCCCCGTACCTCGGGGGTTTCCTCCGGGTACTCCGGTTTCCTCCCCTGGTCCAAAGACGGTAGGTTGCATGGTAGGTTGATTGGCATCTCTGGAAAATTGTCCGTAGTGCGTGAGTGAATGAGAGTGTGTGTGTGCCCTGTGATGGGTTGGCACTCCGTCCAGGGTGTATCCTGCCTTGATGCCCAATGACACCTGAGATAGGCACAGGCTCCCCGTGACTCGAGGTAGTTCGGATAGGCGGTAGAAAATGAATGAATGATGATGAATGAATGTTTCAATGCTTTCGTAAAGCTGCTTTGAGACAAGTTCAATTGTTAAAAGCGCTATACAAATAAATTGAATTGAAATTATTTGAAATTAACCTATATTTCTTCTGAGCCATGTGAAGCCAGTCCTTTTGAACTGCTGCTCATGCTGCATCACAGGGCAGAGAAACATTCAGTGGACAGAGCTATCTGCTTTCTCACAGTTATCTATGATTGTCTAGCATCACTGTGATTGATGTGGAGAGAGAGCGTATAACATCCCTCCCAACCAGACAGCATGACTGTTGTTCCACCAGACAGTGTAATTTTAACTATTAAACCATTCAATATTTGTCGAGCTCCATCTATCCATTTTAAAGCACAGCTAAATCCATATATTTTTTAATATTACTTTGATTAATTTAAATTTTTTTAACAGCAAACAAAAGAAACGATGTTTTTGTACATTGTTGAAATGTAGATTTGAAAGATCACTTTAAGTCATTGAGTCATGTTCAATTAGGAAATGAAGAAACACTAGTCTTTTAGTGTCATTTTAAAACCATTCATTTTAACTATCTGTTTATATTTAATATTTTATCTGTCAGTTAGGCTCTATTTTCTATTAAATAATTGCAATAAAATACTAAAAATGTCCTAGTCACATTTTCATCTTTTTCTGTAAAAATTGTATGTTTATTTTATGACTTCTGCATTATTGGGTCAGTAAAAATGTTCTGATAAACATTAATGTTACAGTAATATGTGCAGTAAATATTGACTTTGTTTAGTTTGAAAGTAAAAATAATTTTTAAGGAATTCTTGTTTTCTAGCCTTATTTGTATATTCTACTGAATTATAGATTGGAATGTAGATTTCCTATTAATTGTATATTTTTAAATCACTGAAAATGTGAACGTTTACTGAAAATGTGAACGATTGTCGAAAACTGTAAGTTTACATTTTCTGTCCCATGATATGGGATAATCGTTGAACAGGAAAGGACTGCAAAATGATTTAATTATACGAAGTCATTATTTAAAAATATGCATGGTTTCCTTACGTCTTTAAGTAATCTCATTTATGATTGATGGATTTAAGCCAGAATCTCACAGTATGATTCACACAGTGGACACAGTAAGATGAAAAATACAAACAGCGGTAGGTATCGTGTGAGAGAAAAATACCTAATTGCGTGAATCAGAATCCTGACATTTACAGCTTGGGTTCACTCTCATATCTACTGTACATACATACGCTCTCACAAAAGGGATATGCTATTGCTAATGCGTGACCTTTTACGTGTTGGTCGAACACGTTTAAAGTCAGTAACATTTAGAAATGCGTGGTGGAGTTCCCATCATTGGCACTAGTCTTTACCCAGACTTCATGCCAGTACATTAGCCAGGCCCATTTCCCAAAAGTGATCATTCAGCTTTTGTGTATTCATTGGTTAAGTAAGTGTGACATTTTCCATAATACCAAGCTGATGATGCAACTTTCAGTAAAAGGATTCTGACTAGAATAAGACAAGTACAGGCATGTGGAAGCACGTTTCACTGTGAGGTTTCTCACTGTGTCTATTACTATGTAACGCAGGACATCCTACAATTCAGGCAGAATATTAACATGTACTAGAGAACTTTTATCAGGACTCCTGATAAAATTTACTACTAGTTTATAAATCTCTGTATTTCCAAATACAGCACCTTCATATATCTCTGAACACCTGATAAACTACTCTCCAGATCTTGTCTTTTAGATCATCCAGCGCTAGCCGTGTTATCCATATTCCAAATATGGACCTTGAGTGGTGAATCAGCCGATTGTTTTTTATGCATTAAAAAACACACATTACTATGAAACATTCACCTCCACTTATTAATGATTTAAAACTACAGCAGCCTGCATGTTATTTTACTTTAGCTTTTAACTAGCCTTGATGATTTAACTTATTTTTCACTGCATTTAAATGTTTATATGTGCAGTATTTATTTAATATCATTTTGCACTTTTAGATGAGATATAATAGTAATTAATGAATTAAATACGTAACAATTAAACAAGAATATTATTGTAACTATACAAATTTAAGTAATTCATATATTTTTTAATAGAAATACATTATTATTATACACAGTATACAATATTATATATTATTATTACTATACAAATAATATTTTTTATTATGATTTTTGCATTTTGGATTAGATTTTTTATTCTTTCTATAACCTCTCATCTGTATACTATTAATATTATTTGCCTTACAATGAACTATGCTTTTCTTCGCTATTATTATTATTATTATTATTATTATTATTATTATTATTATTATTATTATATATCTCAGAATAATAATAATAATAATAATAATAATAATAATAGTAACAATAATAATAATAATTATTATTATTATTGTTACTATTATTATTATTATTATTAGTGTTTTAACGTTGTATGATATTTAGGAGGATTCAATGAAGAAGAAATGAACACACAGTGACACACCTTCATTCATTCATCTCATTAGCTTCTTTTCGTTATTCAATTCAGGGTCACGATGGGGTCTAAGATGATCCTGAGAACATTTGTGCACATTTTAATACACATAATAAAGATAATAAAGGCACGTGTACACACACAGGACGTACAAACAATGAAATACATTCTTCTACTTTCACCCCCTCAGTTTTCAGATGACTCAAGTTGATAAGACTGCTCTTGAAAAAGGGATTCCCCAGAGTATATCACTCTCTCTCTCTCTCTCTCTCTCTCTCTCTCTCACACACACACACACACACACACACATCCAGGCTACTCTTACAAGCTCTCTCAGAATAGCTTAAGTATAATGAAGGTCTCTAGAGGCTTCTGGTTTTTCAGGTTACATTAACCTCTTTCGTTAATTTTTTCTCCCTCAGTAACCCACACTTCTGCAAGCTCTAAAAAACATTCTTTTAAAGAAAAAAAAAACAAAATAAGGATTTAGTGTTGAGGTCTTGCGGTTGCAAGTTTGAGGTCAAGAAAAAATACAAAAAATACATGCTGACACATGAAAAAATGGAAATGATTTCTGTACGAAAATGTTTTTGTTTTTAAGATTCTGTGCCAAAAAAACATTTACATTTAAAGCATTTAGCAGATGTTTTCCAGAGCGACTTACATTTTAAATCATTTTTTTTTATACAGCTGAGGGTTTAGGGCCTTGCTCAGGGGCCCAGGAAGTGGGAATCGAACTCACCACTAGGCTATGAAATCCCCATAATTGATCACAATATCATTTGTCCTCTCTTTAACTCCAGATTTGGATATTAAACTCAAGTTTTCAAGAATTTAACTTAATCCATTGTTTTGACTTAAAACAAACTTTTGTCTGAGTTAAAACAAACATTTGTTCCTAAGTTTAACCATTACATAACCGAATTACAGTGTGAAGCTTCTTCTGAATCTATTTCCATTTAAGGAGAAAAAGTAAAACTGTTTAGAAGATAAATGTGATATCACACTCGCAGTCATGCTGCTGTACTAAAGCTGTATCCATCACCTTCTGTCTTGTACCTACGGCCTATTTGATAACGGCACTGTTTCTGGTTCATTCATGTATAATCTTAATTGCATTACAATCCAATGCCTTTAATAAATGTTCGATCTAGCGGCTGAAAAGAATCTGTGATCCAATGATGCAATACAAACATAACACAAATGATTAAAAACTGCATTTCGGCATTGGATATTTGTTTTGTGCTTAAACCACAATGAAATACAACAACTGACACTTTTTTCTCTAATTTCTATTCAGATCCTCTGAATATTTATATCACAGTAGTTAAATGAATTCCTGAAATGAATTGAACTGAACCTCTCTGAATCAGTATCAAGACACGTAGTATTTTAACCTGTTGGTTTCGTGTAGGCGGGTTTCTTCAGCCTCCATGGTTAGTTGTTAAACGTGGAATGCAGTTTCTTTTCATTTGCATGAAATGTGTGTTCTTTTATATTCAACCAATAAGGCCTGACGAGTTCGCTTATTAGAATGATTCTTGAAGGATGATTCATATATAGAGTGTTTCAGCAAACGGGCGAAAGAGCCAAATGGGATGTTTTGTATATTAAAGTGTGCGTATGTGTGAATCTCTATGCTTACCAGAAATTTTATGAGAAATTGTAACGTTCATTGTTGACATTCTTTCCTGTGGCTTTGATAAATAATTATTTAATACACATAATTAAATTAAAGTAAACTTTAATTAAAGTGTCACTGTGAAGTTTAGTGATGTCTCTGCACCAATTAGTTTAGTGTCACTGCACCAATAACATAACATTTGGTACATAAAGTTAATGTGCAGGATCTCATCTGATCTCACCTGACATAAAGATAAAGACAAAGGAGTTATAAGGCACTTAGATGAGGGTATGTTGTTATAAGAAATGAATCAGTGAGATGGTGGTGCAGTGTTGACCAATGCAAAGTGGAGTTACTTATACCACCGTTTATTCCTTTTATACCACACTAAATTGTCAATGATTAACTTTTTTATAGAGAATGACAGACACATCATACATTTTTATTCATTTTCTGTAAGGCGCTTGGTTGTTTTACGGAGGATCAGTGTTCAAGCCCCGCACTGAAAAGCTACCATTGTTGGGCCCCTGATCAAGGCCCTTAACCCTTATTGCTCCAGGGGAACTATATCATGGCTGACCCTGTCCTCTGACCCCGAACTCCAAAGTTGGCATATCTGAAGAAAGAATTTCACTCTGCTATAATGTTTATGTGAAAAAATAAAGTTTTCTGTTCTATTGTTTCATGTTGTGGAACATCCAAGACAAGTTGACCATCCAAGCTCCTGTTACCACTTACATTAAACCTTCTGTAAACAATCATTCACTCTCCAGCTTCTTTTTTCCTCTTTCTTGAACTTACTAAGCCAAAAGAACATGTTACCAAAAATTACTGTAAAACAGAAATTACCACATCTTATAGTCTCTTCCACATGTGTCCATAACATAAAGGCCTGTTTGTTTTTTATTATTAGTCTTCCATGGATCATCTATATTCGAGTCACACAGAATTAGATGCCTATATACAGTTGTAGAAATGACATTATTTAATCACACTCTCAAGTTCATGTTTGCATCTGGTTCCTCTCAAGGTTTCTTCCTCATGTAGTCTCAGGGAGTTTTTCCTTGCCACTGTTGCCTCTGACTTGCTCATTTGGTGTAAATATAAAAAAAAAAAAAAAAAAAAAAAAAATAAAAAATTTTATTGTAACTTCCTTTATTACCAAGCAAGAAAGCACAATATAAACTTGCACTCACCCTCCTTTAAGTCTTTTTTTTCTGTCTAAAATGCCTCACACTTGAGAAGTTCAACTATTTACAAGGCCACACTTAGAAGTTAGGATTAAATGCTGACAATGAGTTAGCATGCTCACACTTGTGACTGTTTATATGTCTCCTGTAAGCATGATATAATTTGGGAGGACAATGTTATAACATATCAATAACTATTACAATTTTGGTTGCGATATCTGGGTTCTAACACGTTCTATTTACTTCCTTAAATAGAACCCTCACCCAGACGTGTTCTTTCGAATGTGCAAGCAGAAAGTAAACCGTTTTTATCTTAAACATCATGAAAAATGTGTTAAATTAATTGTACTTTGCGTTTCAGTGATAGATCACAATTCACAAGTTTTGTCATTAATTAGAATTCATGCCTCCTTTATGCTTCGTGCATTTGTGAACTAGTAATACTTATTTTTTTTTACCAGGGATTTGACCATGAGTGTTGTGTTGATTCTCACTTTATATGAACGTGTGTGTGTGTGTGGGTGAGTGTGTGTCTGTGTTCTGTAAGGATATGATTCAGAAGTGTGGAAGAGAGAGTGGTGTGGTGTAGCTCTTATCTAAATGTTTGGACAGAGAGGGATTTTTTTTTTATGATAAATAATCTTATTTTTTAAGATTAAAATAATCTTCTTTAAATACTATGAAATCAACCTGCAATCAGTTTTATATTACAATATTATCCAAATGCCTGGGTTTTAGGAATTTTTTTATGTTCAATGTTTCTTTTTTTCCTTTCATTTTCCTTTTTTTAATCTTTATTATGGATGTTTTCGGTCATTACAGCCTAATTTTCAAGCTATAATAGTGTGAATTCATGGAGGGTAAAAAAAGATATGTTGGTTTACATAGTATTTCAGAGAAATGTGTGAAATTAGATTTTTGATAGATTTTTTTTAGAAACATCTCAAACCCCCCAAAACCAAGGTGAGGATGATCTTCTGAGTTGGGATGCATGTTTTGACCCAGTTGCCAGACATTTTTCTTCCCCTAAGACTTTTAGAGATACAGGTTAGTGTTTCTGTCTGAAATTTCTTTGATGTGAAACAAAATTTTTCAAATTTAAAATTTTTCAGATTTCTTGTTAATCTTGTTAATATATTTATTGCTAATTGTACATTAACATTGATTACATGACCTGCAAACAGTACTGTATTAAATAGAGTATGTTTCCATTCCCATTTTATCTAGCTAGCTAGCTCGATAGCTAGCTACCATTAAGCAGACTTTCCTTAGGGAAAAATCTAATACAATCACTATCTTTCTGCTAGCTACTTTATTTCCATTTCATAGTCTTCACAAAAGCCAATGCTATTTTTAGCTATAACTTTATACTTATCAACTTACATTATATGACTATGTAGACACTTGACCCTGACGCTCATATGAACATCCCGTTCCAGATTTAATCCACCCTTTGCTGTTATAATAATAATATTAATTCTGGGAAGGCTTTCCACTAGACTTTTAGAATGTGGCTGTGGGGATTTGTGTTTATTCAGTCACAAGAGCATTAGTGATGTCAGGAGCTGCACGGACGGTTGGTGTTCTTTCAGACCACACTCAGAAAACCATGACTTCATGGAGCACACTTTGTGCACAGGTGCACTGTCATGCTAGAATAGATTTGGGTCTGGTTATTCAAGGGAAACTGTAACGCTACAGCATACAGTATATAGACACTCTCCCCTTCAGCCACAGCTCGCAACCTTGGGGTAACCATGGACAATCGACTGTCCTTTTCCTCTCATGTTGCTAATGTGACTCACTCATGTCAGTTTCTTCTCTACAACATTAGAAGGATTCGGCCATTTCTGTCCACACAGGCTGCTCAGGTACTTGTTCAGTCTCTTGTCATTTCTAGACTGGATTACTGCAATGCACTGCTGGCAGGTCTACCTTTAAACGCAATCCGTCCTCTGCAAATGATCCAAAATGCAGCTGCCCGGCTTGTTTTCAACCTGCCAAAGTTCTCGCATACCACCCCACTGCTGCGATCCCTCCACTGGCTTCCGGTAGCTGCACGCATCAGATCCAAAACACTGATGCTGGCCTACAAAGCCAAAAATGGACCAGCCTCCTCTTAGCTCAAAGCCCTCATCACTCCTCGCACTGCACCCCTGCACCCTCCGATCTACCAGCACTGCTCGATTGGTTCCACCATCTCTCAGGGTAAGAGGCAAGTATACTACAAGACTCTTCTCTGTACTGGCACCAAGGTGGTGGAATGAACTTCCCCTAGAGGTCCGGACAGCTGAGTCACTGGCTATTTTCAAGCGGCGGTTGAAGACCTACTTATTCAGGAAACACTTCAACTAGCACTTCTTTCCTTATCTTTTACATTTAAAAAAAAAAAAAAACACCTTTGACACTTTTTCATTGTAACTTTGAACAAATGTTTTAAACTCATGGTATCTTAAGTATGTAACTTAGTGAGCCAGCATTAATGTATTCAATGTTAGAGATTTAAGCACTTTTGTACGTCGCTCTGAATAAGGACGTCTGCCAAATGCTGTAAATGTAAATGTAATGTAAATGTATAGAACAGTGTGCTTCTAACTATGTTGTATCAGTTTGGGGATGAACCACATTGTCTGATGGTCAGGTGAACACACACCTTTTGGATTTACAGTGTATTTCTAAAGGCATTTCCATCATCATTGAAATTTAAACAGATGGACAGAAAATATTCTAGCTCTTGAGTATCTCTTAGAGTACATTTTAATTTTTTTTTTTTACTATTTTTATATATTTAATTATTTCCTTTATTTATGTAAACATATTTTTGATTTTATTCCTTTACATTTGTGTTATGTTGTTATTTTCCGTTATGATTTGTAATGTATTTTTAAAAGTCTAAGTATTTAGTCTGAAATACTTTTTTAGTGTTAGGAATTTTTGGGGGTCCAACCAGCTAGTGCCCAATACTTTTTTTTGTCTCTATGTGTGAATACAAATACAAATACAATGGACAAAGACTTGAACGTAATGGCTTGTACAGAATGTCCTGTTAGCCATATTTGGTTTCATCCTATTGAAAGACTAAATGACATGAGATCAGTTTTTATTGTACAACGTAAGGATATATTGTCTTTCTTTCTCTCTCTCTCTCTCTCTCTCTCTCTCTCTCTCTCTCTCTCTCTCTCTCTCTCTCTCTCGCTGTCTATCTCTTAAACACCACACATATACATGTACAAACCTTTGTGGTTCTGGGAAATGAGCCTTTTTGCTCAAATCACCCACTCCCAGCAGAGTGGCTTTACCTGGCTTATCTCACAGAGAGCTTGTCTCAACCCTTTAAAGAGAACGCGAGGTTTTAAGTTCCCCCTAAAACACAAAACACATACTCATGGCAGTAGAGTAAAGTTTAAAAAAAAAGCAGAGGGAGGGAAAGACCTCGCACTCAACTCTCTCGTGTTTCGTATATTCGGGTTGAGGTAGGAGGGTCTGCTGGCTGCGGTGGTATCACCGGAGAAGTAGCTGCGTGCCGGTGTGTAACGGAGCGAGCCGATTACAGTGTGTATCAAAGTGATCGCCACACTCTCAAGAGAGCGAGAGGGACTTTCCCAGCCTCTGGCCCGCCACTGTTCCATTTTTAACAGCTAAAATGGAGCTAAAGATGTACGATGAATAATTGCCAAGACCAGCTTAACGCTCTTCATGACATAAGTGGCAGGAAATATGGGTGCATGTAAGGTAATAGGTACACAAATGTGCTTTCCCGTCTCAGTGTGAATTAGCGTGCCGTAACGCAGATACGGTTGAGGATATACACACATTGGCATGCCACAGAGAGGTATGGGGTCAATCTCTGGGTCAAGCTCATCTCACTTTACCCCTCAAACTCTGATTGGAAGTTCTCTCCTGGCCTCAGGTCTTGTTGGCTGAGACTGTCTGCTATCTCATCAGTCCTCTGGTGAGGCGGATATCGAGGGCCACTGCTGCCACGCAGACTCAAAGGCCCAGTCTCTATATCTCTCCTTCTCTCCTAGGCATTTTTGAATTCCAATGCAAAATGACAGTTTTTAAGAACACATTTCAAGGCAGCACTGAAGACATTTCTGTAATTATATTCTCAGCAGGATGGATTGCACATCTTGCTGAACAGCCTGAGTCCATGTTCTCATCAGTATGTGTGTATAAAGACCTGATGGTGTTTGAAAGCATGCGGTATTTTTCCATACACCTTCTTGCTGTATTGCAAAAGAGTTGGCATACACACATATATGCATACACAAACAGGAAACAGATCACAGCAGAGCTTTTGTGTGAGTGCTGAGGCTCCAGCGTTTTTTGGAGAGCACTTCGAAAGCAGCTCTATCATGCCTGAGCACCTTTTCTTAACACACAGAAACAACATGGCTTTCCTCTCACTCCATTTTTATCCCTTATTCTTCCTTTATACCTCTCATTGCTTATCTGATTTCCATTGTATTTGAAAAGTGGACGGTTCTCTAATGACCCTGCCCATTTAACCACTGAATAAATCCAGCCTCTTCAACAGCCTCTCAACATACACACACACTTACACACGTACATGCTCTCCACCTCAACATGCATTGTTTGAATTGTAAAGAAAAAAAAAACACTGCGTGACTCAATTTGTTGTATTATTTTTGGACACTGGCCATATGATTAACACACAAAAGAATGTTGAGCAATACTTATCCTGACATATTCTGATATAAAATGTTTGACATATTGCTCACCCATTCATGTTAGTTTTTCAAATATTGTTTTTTGTGCACCTTGTTGTGTTTAAGTTAATATAATATAATATAATATAATATAATATAATATAATATAATATAATATAATATAATATGTTGGAGCCCATATTCCTGAACATTTCTATTCACATACATTTTATTAAAATTAAAATATAAATATTATTATGAAATTATTAAGAACACCTATACAATCTTTATTAATGCAGATTAATCAACCAATGAAATGACAGGAATGCAATGCTTAAAATCTTTCAGATACAGGTCAAAAGCTTAAATTAATGTTCACATCAAACATCAGAATGAGGAAAAAATGTGAACCCTATGACTTTGACTCATGGCATGGTGGTAGGTTTGGGTATCAAAAGCTACTGATCTCCTGGTATTTCCACAAGCAAGAGACTCTAGAGTATAAACTGATTGGTGTGAAAACTACCAGCAAAAGCAGAAAACTACATTGGGATCCATTTCTGTCAGCCAAGGGCAAAAATATGAGGCTACAGCTGACAGAAACTCACCCATACAGTTAAATTGAAGAAAAAGTTCTGACTAGATCCAGTTTCAATGAGCCCACAACCAAGCCACAGTTCCCCTTTCCATTGATGTTTGATAAAAAAAAATTACCTCTTGAAGGTTTGTGACATGATTTGATGGATTATGCTTCTGCCACTTGATTGACATGATTGCTGAATCGTGTGAATGAGCAGGCGTCAATCTATATACAATATCTAAGGATAACTATATGGTGTCTGTGGGTCTAACTTTGGTTCCTCCATATAGGAACTTCCATGACCATACATAAGACTTTGCTTGGAAACACACACACACACATCAAAGATCAATATCTGCAAGAGCTCAAGGGAGGGCAAAAAAGGAAAAGGAAAAAGAGGGGGAGAGACACACAGATAGTCTGGAGGAGAGTGAACTGTAGAACGAGAAAGACCAGAACGTTGATTTTTTTTTTCATGTAGACTTATTTCTTCCATCACTAAACTTGGAAAAAAATGATAAAACAACACATATTGATTTTTTTTTCAGGTTCATTTTAATTAAACAAAAGTGTTAAAAATGACTTGACTTGATATTGAAACATTTTTTAAAGTACTCCAGGTCTACTGAGTTTGAGAGACCCGAGGTTGAGCCATATGATGTAGCGGGTATTTAAAAATAAACCTGGCACGAGCTTGTTAGTCTATCTATTACATTTTGGCTGTGTTTACAGACTATGGAACTTCCAGTAACCAGGCCCTGAAGCTAGAGTGGAATATTCAAATCGTTGCTCCACTCACTGTCCATTCTCACTTATCTTTCAGTCCACTATGACACACAATGCCATTCAAATAATTCACTCCAGCATTGACGCTATATTTGGCTTCCTTTTTTCTACATCAGGCAGCCGATCCTTTTTTTCTACGTTTTGCCTACACAACACTGGACTATCTGATCTATCAACCCAAATCTGATGATCTAAATAAAAAAAAACACAGCTATCAGACCATGACATCACCGGTGAGTTTCTTTACCGCCCAATGGCATTTCATTCAAAAATTCTGTGTGGAATTTTTCAGTTATATCACCAAACTATGACATCAGCCATTCTTCTCCTTCACACTGCACAGCAAACCAGAT
Source organism: Tachysurus vachellii (assembly GCF_030014155.1). Lineage (NCBI taxonomy): Eukaryota > Metazoa > Chordata > Actinopteri > Siluriformes > Bagridae > Tachysurus > Tachysurus vachellii. The sequence continues at coordinate 10,942,689 of NC_083484.1, read as the reverse complement.
CGGACATTAATGGGTTAGGCAGGCTTGAAATATTTCTGCACTCACCAGTTATATATTAGGAATCTGCTGTTTGTTATGAGTAGAGTAAATGAACGGCGGTTTTGTTTATCTTGGTTGGAGAGTGCGAGAGAGCAAGCATGAGGAAAAGAGTGAGGGGGAGAGAGAGAGGTTTCTCTATTTAATTTCTGCTTCATCAGTGGGAAATGTGCGGAATGTATTAGAGGATCGGTCTCTCAAGAACTTACGCTGGACTACTAGAAACAAACACATATGGAATTGCTTTTGCTCACTCATAAGCACACACTTACAGGTCAAAGTTCACTGTTTTGCCTTTATACAGGCATAAGATACAGTACACAGGCATATCGCCAGAAAAGGGAACCAAAATAACAGTGGCTGAGTCAATGACGTCAAACGTCAAGAAAGCAGATTTTGGTGTGATTGAAGTCATTACCTAGGTAAGAGGAATAAACTGTGTGTGTGTGTGTGTGTGTGTGTAAGCATGTGGTACACCAGGACCAGCAATGAGAAACACTTTGTTACAAGGTTGAGCTAATCCTTGGATATTACGGTTCTTCTTTTAAAGTTGAGCAACATATATTTTAGTGATGGTTAAAAATACTGAAAAGTAACTCTGAATTTATGTTTTTTTTGTGCTGGTAATGTTTTTACCTATAAAATGTTTACTAGGTGTGTGCCAATATCAAAATATAAAAATATTCCATGAAATAAGAAGTAGCAAATAGCTAATAGGCACTTTATTCTGTTCAGAGTCTAAAGTCAATCACAGGGACACTAGACACAAGGTGAAAGATTCATCCCAGATGGGACAACATTACAGGCCACCGTTCACACACAAACACAAATACACACATACACACACCTAGGGGCAATCTTGAGCAGTCAATCTACCTACCTGCATGTTTTTGGACAGCATGAAGAAACTGGAGAACCCTGAGGGAGAACACGCAAAACTCCTGACAGTAACCCAAGCTCTGGATTAAACACAGGATGCTGGAGCTGGGAGGCAGCAATGCTACCCACTGCACCAGCATGCACCCAACTAACATTACATTATTATTAAAAGAAAAAAGGGTTGTTCAAGGTTTCTT
>NC_083484.1:10874077-10936577 GCF_030014155.1 Tachysurus vachellii | reverse complement strand
CACAGACACACTTTACATATACTATGTACAACACCTTCCAATCTATATGAAGAAGTTTTGAAACATTGAGGAACAAACACACATACACACGCACACACACACACACACACACACACACACACACACACACACACTTTACCTATACTATGTACAACATCTTCCAATCTATATGAAGAAGTTTTGAAACATTGAGGAACAAATACACACACACGTACACACACACATACACGAACACACACGCACACACACGCACACACTCACACACACAAGCACATACACAAACACACACGCACACACAAGCACACACACACATGCACACACACACATGCACACACACACAAGTGCTGACATACCTGGGCAAAAGGGAAGTGGAGTCTAGTGACACAGACACGCACACCTACATATTTTCGGTCTTTGGACCGAAAATAACTGAAATAGCAACCACTCATATATACATATAGACATACAAACACACATACACACATACACATGGACACACTTTACCCATATTATATACAACACCTTCCAATTTTTATAAAGATGGTTTAAAACATTTAGGAACAGGCACTCACACACACACACACACACACACACACACACACACACTTTACACCTACTATGTACAACACCTTCCAATTCATATGATGTTTTGAAACACTGAGGAACAGACACACACATTCATGCACACACACACTCACACACACACACTTTACCCATACTATGTACAACACCTTCCAATCTATATAAATCTCTCTCTCTCTCTCTCTCACACACACACACACACTCTCTCTCTCACACACACACACACACACAAACACACACACACACACACTTTCCAATTTATATTAAGGTGTTTTGAAACATTGAGGAACAGACACACAGACACACACACACACGGAGTGTTGGGTTTAGGTGGGGTTTCTCAGACACTCCTACACACTTCTTTCTTCTTGTCTTGCAACTTTCACTCAGACAGGAAACAGACATATGCAAATTCAAAGGTCAGGGGTCATAGCCAACCTTTTCTAATTTTGACATAAAAGAATTTCTCTCATTGATTTTCCTTAGCTTACTAAATGCAGGTTAAACTAGAAGGTTAAAATCTAGCTGACGCACTTAAAACACTTAGAAATGAAACACATTCATTGTTTCTATTCTGTTGTTTCTTTTCACTATGTTATTAGCAATTAAGCAGGAAACAAGTTGATAATGTGGCATTTGAGGGTTTATGGTATGTTCTCAGTAATAATTAGTAAGTACTAGTTGGTAGACTACACTGTCATGTGACTGCATGTCTGTTCAATTCACTCATGGATGCAGTTCCTTCAGAATTAGTTACACAGCTTTGTGACTCAGAAATGTGTTCAAGTTTAGTGGTTAAATCCAAAAACTATGCAATGGAGTGACGGAAAAAGGCATCAAGGCCAATGAAACCGCTTCAGCCCTCATTTTGGAACACAGTAATGGCACAAATAGCGTAAACAGCTCGTTTTCTGTTCTGTATCAAGAAATCTGATTGGGTCTTAAAGAAGGATTGTTCAAATCTGTTGGTTATAAGATAAATATCAGTAATAAAGTGGTGTGATGTTAACCTGAAATTGTTTATTTACCTATAGAATTGTTTTCTGAAGTGTTTTTTTTTTTTTTTAAAAAACCACTGCAACGCCAATCATGTCAACGCCAATCATGTCAACGCCAATCATGTCAACGCCAATCATTTTTACTTATTAAGGAAGAACATGTCCTACCTCCTTTAATGTTGTGAAACATCCACAAAACACTTCAGTTCCTTTTCTCACACCAGTTCCTTTGATCACTTACATTACTGCAGCTATTCTTTGCTTTTCTAGCATCTTCTGCATATTTGACCCCTTTCCATCATAGGTTTTATGAATTTGAGATGGGGGGGGGGGGTGAACAGGATGAGTGGTGTAAATTGTTGTTGTTTTGTTTAAAGATCTTTTTTTTTCTTTCCATTTAGTGCTGCCCTTTAGAAGCTACATAAGATACATAAGCTTACATGCTTCCCAAAACACAAAATAATAACAATTTACATGGATCATCCTGTTTAAAAGTTTACACCCCCATACACTGGCTCTTACATATTATGTTGCCATCTTGAGCATCACTGAATGTTTGCACCTTTATAATAGTAGTAAAAAAAAAGAAGTCCATCAGTTGTTCTCAGTGTGAAAAGATGCATCTCAGATTCTTATAGTCGCTGTTGGAAATGGGGTCAAATATATAATATAAAGCAAATATATAAAGCAAAGAATGTGCAGGACCTGGAGGATTTTTCTGAAGAACTGTGGACAGTTTAACTGCTTTAGACAAACGAGTGACTCATGAAGAACTATAACAACACATAAAAACATCCAGGTAACAGCACACAGTATTAAAAATCGAGGGTATATAAACTTACAAACTGGTTCATTTGTGTAAAATCAGATAATATTATGTCTCTTGGACTGAGTGTAAACATGTGTTATGTAAAATAGCTTATTCAGGGTAGGACCGAATTAAAACAAACTGCAATTCAATTCGTTTCTCTTATTTCTTTTACATTTTTAACATTTTGCAGATTCAGCATGAGGGATTTACAATTACGAGCTCAGCTGTATAAAGAGGATGTCATTCCTTCATCAGGGCTTCACTGAAGTTAATAAGACAATAAACGATGCATTATATTACATAGATTATCAAGGTGGGGATTAGTACAGATAGTATGCATACATACTATAACATTTTAAATACATACCTTACACATGCTGTAAGTAGAAAGTGATAAACCGAGATAGCAGATTCCACATGTAGGATAATGGGTTATTATAGTAATTGGAATTAATATTAGATTAGGTTTGTGGATGTTTGTGGAAGAAGAAGTACTCACATGAAAACAGATTAAAATAGGCAACACCATGATAATGATTAGGATTATTAGCTAGTCAGGATATAGAACTGGGATCACGCAATAGTCCCTGAGTGATGTTGTATGTTCCAATCGAGTCAGCAGTGTTTTTTTGTATTGAAGTGGTGGGAGGATGTGCATAGACCAGTGTACAAGTCCATGTGCGTATGTGTGAATTTGTATTATGTACTCTGTGTGAGTGTATGTGTGTACAAGGAAGTGAAAAGAAAAGAGGGGTGCTCTGTTCTTTTTGTTTTTCATTGTGTTATTTTTTTTTCCACTGGAAAGACTCTTGTCGTCAGAAATATGAGTCATATTCACAAAGACCCACTCTTTGAATGGAGATAGTGAGACCCCTCAATCTCTCTCTCTCTCTCTCTCACACACACACACACACACACATAAACAGACACACACACTTACATACACGTGCACACACACACACATATACATATACACACACACACATACATGCACACAAACACATACACACACACATGCACACAGTACCACTGCTGGGCCCCTGAGTAAGTCCTTTAACCCTCTTAGCTCAGGGGTGATGTATCATGGCTGATCCTGTGCTATGACCCCAACTTCCAGAGCTGGGATATATGAAGAAAGAATTTCAATTTGCTGTAATGAATATGTGAAGAAAAATAAAGACTTCTTTTTCAACTGAGTGGAATCGATTACATATAACTTGGTAACATCCCAATGATGCCACAGTCAACCATGCAAACACCATCGACAAAACAAAACAGTAGCCAATCATGGGAGACCGTGAGCACATGGATGCTGAAAAGGGCAGATAGTAATTCCCTCTGAGTGTGTTGTGCTGCTCAGTGACACTGCATGAGGTTGCCTTCACATGTCCTGATGGAAACATCTATCTATCTGTCTATCTATCTATCTATCTATCTATCTATCTATCTATCTATCTATCTATCTATCTATCTATCTATCTATCTATCTATCTACAAGCTGCCATCTTGTTCGTACAGGAATTGTTCATCCAGTAAAATGACACAAAACCAGGGAGTGGAGCAATGATTTGAGCTTGCAGTTTGCAGCCTGTGTTCTCATATGACCTTTACCAAATGCCAGCCAGAACAGATAAGAAATGCTCGCTAAATGTTAGCGGAAGTGACGTGCCGTGCACATTGAGTCGGGTAGCCCTGGGACTGATGTGTGCTGCACGCTAATATGATGTTATTTTGTTTCTACTAATGTTGTAAAGTCCAAATTCTATTTTTATGAGGGCTAAAATGCACTGTGTTGCCTGTTCTTGACAAAAACCAGAAGCACAAGAAAGAAGAAGTTTATATGTATAGGTAGACTCATACCACTGTTTGATAGATAGATAGATAGATAGATAGATAGATAGATAGATAGATAGATAGATAGATAGATAGATAGATAGATAGATAGATATCTTAATTTTTCAAATCATTTTACTCTTTTATTTTAAAAAAATACTATAGAATTTTAGTAATAAAACACAACAGGGTGTGTTGATATGATGCACATTATGGTGATGAAACTCCGCATTTGATTAATTTCCTAAACCAACATACCCTGTGAAATGCTTTATTCCTCTTCTCCTGAAGCAATTTTCAGATTATAGTCATTAAGGAATTACACGTCATACTTTATATCCAATTATTTTTACATGTAATGTTATGGAAAGTCAGTGAACAAGTTAGTTCTTGCTATCATGTGTTACTAATAAACCAGAAAACAATAAGTAAAATTTGTTTATTATTAAGGGGGTCATGGTGGCTTAGTGGTTAGCACGTTCGCCTCACACCTCCAGGGTTGGGGGTTCGATTCCCGCCTCCGACTTGTGTGTGTGGAGTTTTCATGTTCTCCCCGTGCCTTGGGGGTTTCCTCCGGGTACTCCGGTTTCCTCCCCCAGTCCAAAGACATGCATGGTAGGTTGATTGGCATCCCTGGAAAATTGTCCGTAGTGTGTGATTGCGTGAGTGAATGAGAGTGTGTGTGTGCCCTGCGATGGGTTGGCACTCCATCCAGGGTGTATCCTGCCTTGGTGCCCGATGACGCCTGAGATAGTCACAGGCTCCCCGTGACCCGAGGTAGTTTGGATAAGTGGTAGAAAATGAATGAATGAATGAATGTTTATTATTATTATTGTTGTTATACATCCACTATACTAGCCCTTGTGAATCAACTGTAACTATGGAAACAGTAATGTATTGAAATAACCACATGAATAATCACAAACCTACTTATTTGAATTACAGCTGGAACTACACAGCAAATAACGGTGCTGTTGTTAAGATTAACGCTTTCTAACTAATCGGAGTCAAGGATAGAGCTCTGATAAGTACTTTATAAGAGATTTGAGACATTATTAAAGCTCTAAATAAATAAATAAATAAATAAATGCAAAGCATTGATTGTAAATAAGAAGAAACAGTTAAGTGTGTTTTGGGGGAAATATATAAAAATTACTATTTTAAACAAAACATTTAAAAAGAAATATAGAGGAAAAATTCTGTTCCATCTGGTGCCTGTTTGTATTTCTTCTCCAGACCATGATATCATCACAGCAGTAAGGTCAATATGCAATATAGATTTTGTATTTGCTGCTCCCTGGATGCAGGCACTCTGATCTACTGGAGTGTACAAGGGACAGGGTGCACAAGGGACACACACACACACACACTGAGGAAATAGCCAGAGCGTAACAAAAAAAAGGCCAATAATGTCTCCAAAAGTAGAAGACAGAAAAGTTTTTGTTCTTGAGACAAGAAGAATTCAATTGAAAGCTTTGAAAAGAAAGGGGATATAGACAGCAAAAAAGCAAGAATGATGTACATGTGGGAAATAGAGCCAGAAAGAAAGATTGCTAATGAGATGCTATCAAGCATGTTGGTCTATGATTGGTAATTTGTCTTTGATGACAACAGTGTGACCAAATGCACCATAGCCATCATGTACGTACTGTATAAAAGTTTCTAAGAATGCCTTGTGTGAATATGTGTGTGTGAGTGTGTGTGTGTAAGAGTTTGTTTACGCCCAGAGACGCTCAGATAGTCACAGCGATTCATTCTACCCCTAGCGTGACCAGTGTGCTTAGAGAAATAAATCGAGTTGACGTCGCAAACAGACCACAACTGTACAGAGGGGAACATGCCTGGAATTCTGGAATGTTGTGTAACCAATTTTATGTAAAAAAATTTCACCTCATATTAGGTCAAATGCCATGTTTGTCATTGTTCAAAGTGTCTTGGTGGTCTTAGGAGCAAGATTTCAAAACTGACTCTCTATGGGTGTATATAATCTGCCTCATAAATGTAAGGATGGTTTGTTGGAGTGTTTTGCAGGAGTGTATGTGCTGGAATCACACTGCATGGCCAGCAGGAGGAAAAAAGTAATCATACGGCAGTGACGTGTGAGCAGTAATACAGGGCACTTCCTGTGCTGACATAGCATTTGGATTAGGATTAGCTCTGGTTCAATTGAGGGAATTCCATCAAGAATGAACGTAAACAACCCAAGAAACAAAAGGTGCGTTCAGACAGATTTACATGCAGATTTATATATAAACAAATGTGTTGTCTATAAAATGATCTCATTAGGTCAGGCTACCTCGGTAAGCCTCTTAACAGTCTCCACAGATGCACAGAGTAAGCCCACAAATAGTCCTCTGGCTATTTGTATTGCGGCCCACGCAACTGTCAGGGAAAAGCCAAGAGACAACAGGATGGGGATGGAGGGAAGCCGGAAATGTTTAACTAGTTCATCCAGGACTACCCTAAGAACCTAAGATCCTTTATCCCTTTGTACGTCACACACATGTGCACAAGCACGCACAAGGCTGACTTAAGAGTCTTTTCTAGTGCACTCATGCTAAAGGTGGACACCTGGTAGGAAGGGATTTGCTTCTGGAAAGTGTGGTAGTGTGGAAATCGGAGCGGAAGGGTCGGATGATAGGATGAGTGCTGATGAAAGCATATGCTCCGGATTGCCTGCGTCATTAACGGCTGTGGCGTCACACCGCCCCATTGACGTGGTGATATGACCAATAGTGATGTCTATGCAAGGTGTGGATGTGTGTAATTACCCGTGTTAATTACTAGAAATCAACATCTTAGTTGCAAAGCATTGGATTTTGGGGTTTGACAGTACATCATGCAGTATATTATGGAACTGATATTTTAGTTCAACTCAGTACTGCTTTTATTTGGGTAAATCCAAGAATCATAGTCAGGCTGGTTAGAACACAATTATGCAGTCTTAGTACAGAACAGTCAATAAAACAGAATCAAGAAACTGGGACCAAGGGCAAATTCAGGGAGTGCAAATGACCATGCAACAAAGTGAACAGGTAAACACCATCAGGCAGTGCTCCAATGACAGGACTTGCTGGAGACGAGACTGGAACAGAAATAGACAAAATCGCTTCCTCAGTGGAGTAAATTATAGGTGAGTTTCAAAGTCTGGCTTTAAGTTAAGGCCAGTTCAGTCAAGAAGGAAGATGGAGTTACAGCTTCAGCAGAGTAGGAAGGTGGAGTAGGGAACACAAGGACTGACACACCGTGTCATCTTTTATGTGGCAAAGGGATAGGAGGCATTCTCAGTGGAGCATGGAAAGCAACAATAACAGCAGAGCCATGAGATGGAACGATGTCTTCATTGAAGCAAGGAGGCAGATCGACATCTGAAGTTTGGCAGATGGTTGTAGCTTGGTTGGGAGCCATTCCTGAGTGGCTCGGACCCAACCTGCCCTCCCACATCATTGATATATATCAGGCAGTTCTCTTGCAGATTTTCAGATGGTGAAAAAAACAGCTGTATCCATGTTATCATTCAAGATTTCTGTCAAGAATGGAGGATGCAGTCAGAAAACTATGAACTTAACAACCAGAATGAGAACTGAGAATACTAGGAAAAAAAATCCAGACAATAAATGGGGCCGTGGAACATAACAACCCTATAATAACAACAGCTGACCCTTGAAAACCAGGTGCCGGAACACAGGAACTTAGGTATTGGGGAACGTATTCAGAGGTGCAAGGTATAGAACATATGATGTGCTGGGGCTGGTGGGAAGTGCAGTTCAGTGCATTTCTGGTTTTCTGCCTTATTACCCTTTTCTGCCTATATTTGTATATGTTGATATTTTAAAAAGATGGATGGTGTTTGTTGTGTGATAAAATGGTTATATTGAGATGTATTATTTATTATAGTGTTTCATCATATTTGTGTAGTTAAACTAAGCAGTTAAAAAAGAAGTATCATACTTTCAAGATCCTCGTCTTCATATATCATCTGTCTGGCCTGTAATCAAATTAGTTTCACTATGTCACTCCTGCTTTCCTCACTTCCTGTTTCTGATGACCCTGTGTCCTCACCATATGAGTGCTGCCAGGCCATTCTATCACGCTTATGCACCGCTGATGAACTTCCTTAAATTTAATGAATTTGGCTCAAAGACTTGTGTATATACCTGTGGAACACAGACCACTTAGTGTCTGGATATGTGTGATAAGAGAAAGTGAAGGCAACCGCTGGGGTTAGAGGCCCCTGTAGGTATGGGGTCAGACCTCCGAACCCCCAGAGCTTTAATAAAGGAACAAACTCTGTCTCTCTTTTTCTCCCAACCATCTCTGCTCTTAATCATCTGGCTAACCTAGCAGCACTGAGAAATTTCCTATTACGCTAATTAATGGAGAGCACAGCTTTCCACCCCGCAGCCTCTCCATTTTCAGGCTCAAGCTTTCACATATGGTTCGTTATCTTGATTTGTGACACATTCCAGTTTTAATGGAACGGAAAGTGTAGCATTGCTGGAAATGAGAGTGTGTTTGATAATACACAAATAGTAGAGGGAAATATTTATGACTGTTGCTGACATATTGATATATTTTAAATATGTTGTAATCATGAATGGTTATTTCTCTCTCTCTCTCTCTCTCTCTCTCTCTCTCTCTCTCTCTCTCTCACACACACACACACACACACACCAACATACTTTATTGAGGAGTGCATTGAGGAGTTAGATAGATATTGATAGGTATGTGTCACAATTCTCTCTCCACACACACACACACACACACACACACACACACACACACACACACACACACTCTACAGTATTTAATCATCACCTAGTAAGAGCTAATCAGCTTTCACTAGGCATAAAACATTAGGACTGACATATCGTCACAAACATCTATGAATAATTAATATTTATTGTTATTAATAATAATAACAATAACATTAATACTAATATTAATATTAATATTAATATTAATATTAATATTAATATTAATAATAATAATAATAATAATAATAAGGGGGCATGGTGGCTTAGTGGTTAGCACGTTCGCCTCACACGTCCAGGGTTTCCTCCCCCGGTCCAAAGACATGCATGGTAGGTTGATTGGCATCTCTGGAAAATTGTCCGTAGTGTGTGAGTGCGTGAGTGAATGAGAGTGTGTGTGTGCCCTGCGATGGGTTGGCACTCCGTCCAGGGTGTATCCTGCCTTGATGCCCAATGACGCCTGAGATAGGCACAGGCTCCCCGTGACCCGAGGTAGTTCGGATAAGCGGTAGAAAATGAATGAATGAATGAATGAATAATAATAATAATAATAATAATAATAATAATAATAATAATAATAATAATAATAATAATAATAAAAAACCTCAACTTGACCACAACCCTTCAGTAATGCACACCATTTATCAGCATTTCTTTTCATGTGAACTAAGAGATACATAAAAACAGGTGGAAAAGGTTTGATATAAAATTAGGAAAGAAACAAAAAATGTTTTCTCACTGTTTTTTGTTTTTGTTTTTGACCCTTTCAACCATTTACATGACTGGAAGTTCATTTCAAGTGCACACACCAACCCAAGTCGTCCCCCCCCCCCCATTCACACACTCATTCACACATACACACACACACACACACACACACACAAAATCACACAGCCTACGGTTGAGGCCTTAGGTCAGCAGAATTACTCAGAAATTAAAATATGACTAAAATGCATTTAAGTCATCAGTGTCGTTTGAATCATTCTAACATCGCCATATGCCTTAACCAAGTGTTCTCATTATAACACTGCTGGGAGCCAGTGTGTGTGTGTGTGTGTGTGTGTGTGTGTGTCCATGTGTGTGACTGCATGTTTGAGAGAGGCTTAGTGATTATGAATGGTACAGTTACACACACAGACACACACACACACACACACACATACCAACGACATGGATAGATCGAACTATAATGAGATTATGTTTAGTTGCCAGCGACGGCACAATGCCACTGGGGCAAATGAATCCGATGCTCTCAGACATCTGGGAATGTTTAACACATACACACACAATTTTCTATCCAGGCTGTCTGTCTGTTTTATTATTATGTTTGTGTCTTTCTTTTCCCTCGTGTCCACATGGGTTTCCTCCAAGTCTTCCAGGTTTTCTCCAGTAGGTAAATAAATTAGTAGTAAGATAAATGACTTTTATTTGTGTCTACATAGTGCCCTGAAATGGACATTCAGGATGTATTCATACTATTTATTCTCAGGATAAGAAGCTTTATTCTTAATCTCAGTAAGCAAAAGGAAGCATATTTGCCTCGTTTAGTTTAATAAAAATCTGCAAATAAAATCTGCAGTTTTTAATAACCGACCAGAAAAATTTCAATGTGGGGACATGAAAGGAATATATGACAAAATGGACCCAATCTGGGGGCACGGTGGCTTAGTGGTTAGCACGTTCGCCTCACACCTCCAGGGTCGGGGGTTCGATTCCCGCCTCCACCTTGTGTGTGTGGAGTTTGCATGTTCTCCCCGTGCCTCGGGGGTTTCCTCCGGGTACTCCGGCTTCCTCCCCCGGTCCAAAGACATGCATGGTAGGTTGATTAGCATCTCTGGAAAATTGTCCCTAGTGTGTGATTGCGTGAGTGAATGAGAGTGTGTGTGTGCCCTGCGATGGGTTGGCACTCCGTCCAGGGTGTATCCTGCCTTGATGCCCAATGACGCCTGAGATAGGCACAGGCTCCCCGTGGTAGTTCGGATAAGCGGTAGAAGATGAATGAATGAATGGACCCAATCTACCTCTGCAGGACTTTACACATGCATGTCTTCCATGTTTATGTTACACACTGTACACTTTATACATTTTTTTCTTTCTTTTCCTGTAAATTTATCATTTACATCTTTTTTTAATTTTCTTTCCTTATGTCCTTACCATTTAGGACATTAGCTGCTGCGAGGATTTGCAGAGTTAGTATTCCACTGTATGGACTTTTGAATCTTGATCCTCATGATATAAAAAAGAAAGAAAGAAAGAAAGAAAGAAAGAATAAAGAGAAATACTATAGCTTACAATGCAACTGTCAGCACTACTGCTTTTATTTATCAGAATGTATCGGAAAGGAAGAACATTTAGTATGAGAGACAGAAATGATCACAATCACACTGAATATACATTAATATTGAAGTGTGTGTGTGTGTGTGTGTGTGTGTGTGTGTGTGAGAGAGAGAGAGAGAGAGAGAGAGAGAGAGAGAGAGAGAGAGAGATCTCATGACAGGAATGCAGTGAGTTCAAACAGCTGTATGTGATGGAATGACATGCTGTGAGAGTCTGATCTGAGATGTACAGTATGTCTACAGTACGTTTGTGTGTAACATTTGGTCCCCCCCCCCACACACACACACACACAACTGTACATCCTTTATTATCTGTAAAGCCCAATGGTGTGATACTACGCTTCACTCATGCTGAGTGTGTGTGTATGTACCAATGTGGAAAATTTGTTTTGGGACACTGATGTCCAGTCTGTTCATATGACTGGCACATAGATGCCGAGCCGAGCCCTTTTAACCTCTACATTTGGTACGAATCCATTTCAAATTGATATTTTTCAATTCTTTTTTATACCTGTACAATCAACCTGAAGTAGATGTAAAAGTAGATGATTATGAAATGGCCTTAGCGAACATGTGTTAATTCACTGTATACACTGGTTCAAACCCAAACTCACCTAGAGAGTTAGAGACTTATACTTGGGAAAAAAAAGGACTTAATCTTACCCAAAGCACCTTTCCTTTTAAACAGTGATTCTTAACAAAACTGATTCCTCAATGAATCAATGAGAGATCCAGTGCTAAATAGGGCAAAGAAAAATTATCGATTATGTATATATGATTCCCGAGTTGTTGTTACCTCCCCAAAGTTGATGTAATTTTCCCATAACAAAATGTCAAATTTTCTTGTTTTCTTGTTAGCGGTTTGCCAACACTAACAATTGTATATTTCTGTATTGCAGAAAGATATGCTGTATTTATTTATATATATATAAAAATTATAGTTCCAGTTAGTATTATGTCTGTGAATCACAAACTATAACAGTTACTCACCAGTGTCTAGTTTTTGGATTAGGCCACAATCACTCTCTCTCTCACGCACTCATTTTCTACCGCTTATCCGAACTATTCTCGGGTCACGGGGAGCCTGTGCCTATCTCAGGCGTATCGGGCATCAAGGCAGGATACACCCTGGACGTAGTTAGGCCACAATCACTGAAATTTAAATCAGAATATAGTTACAGATCCAAATATTTGGAGTATGGGATGTTTGGAAATATAAAGAGATATAGAGAAATTGGAAAGATCAATATAGCAATTTTTACCAATTACTGGCTCCGTAAGTTTTAAAACATAGATGTCAGAATAGAGAATTTAACATTGCTGTGGTATAAATGTGAAATAAATTGTATATATAATACTGTATATACAATTCTAATATATACTGAATATCTAATATGGTGAGGTCTGTGAGGGAGACAGAACTGATAAAATGATCCAAGTGGACACGTTAGATCCGAGATATGACCACAACGTGCATCTCGTCCATTCGTTCATCCTTGTACAATGACCAGAATTTACTGGTTGAAGGAGGAAACTTAAGACATGCCATTAAACTTAGTAATATCTGATAGTAGTTTGCTGCATCATCTGGAAGCATGAGTCAATGTCCTCATCAGACAAGAGCGAGATAGTTGTGGAATGGGTTTGATTCAGATCCTAGTGCACTGGAATTAAATCAGGAATGAGATAAGACAGATATGTATCTGGATCCAAAACACTATCCTTGTGTCCGAGTGTATGTAATGGCTCACTCTTCATACCATACTAGGTCTGCTTGGCTTAGAAGGCTGGTTGAGGATCTCTAAGTGTTTGTGTATGTGTATGTGTGTGTGTATGTGTGTGGGATGCACCCGTTGGCTTAGCACGGAGGGAATTCCTGTTGCAATGCTTTTGGAATCCATCGTTCAAACTTCCCGATTCCTTCTCGGCTCACGTGATCAGAACATCTAACGCAGGAGTAACGAAGAAGGACAGTGGAAAAGACTTGGAACAGTGTTATAGGTAAAAGAAATGTGAAGAATGCAGCAGTCCAGGTGCAGGAGGTGAAGTGTGGATCTGAAAGCTGTGTATTTCTAATGACGATTATGTTTTGGAGACTTGGTTCTTTGGAAAAGAACCGACAAATGGCTTGGAAGTTTATAGTGGAAGAATTTGTCTGTGGTCACTTGGAAAACTATACAATGGGAGCTTTTTTCATTAATTGTGCGGTACAGGCACTTTGTAAGTAAATAATTATTGACTGTAATCTTATAATCTTATCAATCTCCGTTGCTGGAAATGGACCACTATTGGACCTCTGACCAGATATTATTTGAGTTGTGGCCCATTCTCATTAGTGATACTGGCAGCACAGTGGTGTGTTGCTCTGGAATAAAGTCAGGCACTGCAGCATGGTGTGTGTTCTTAAAGGCTACTTTATTAGATACAATACAGTTAGAGATCATTGCTAATACTTGTAACCTTTTTAAACAAGTATTGGCATTGATGTATACAAAAAACTCAACAATGCTGCTGTATTAGAGCAGCTCATACCTGTGTGCCACAGGACTGACATATTTTTATAGGTTAACCCAGAAGTGATCATCACCCTGGTTCCATTGACAAAAAAGCAAATTGAATTTTCTTTTGCTGGTTTTAGGATTATTGCAGAACATAAGCCTCCAACGAAGGTTTCTGACTCTGACACATTTTGTTCATCAAGATAATCTTTACAAATTAACATACCTTTTTTTTATGAATTTTGAAGCGCAAATACAATCCACAGAAATAAATCCTCTTCCAGTTCATTCAGTCTTTTTTTATAAAACATATTCCATTTTTTGTAGATGAATCTGAATGAATGAACAATTGGAGTTTTTTAAGTGTGTGAATATGCTGTATCTACGATAGGCTGCAGTGGAAGAGATTTCCTGTTCGGCATGATGTTAAATGTTCCTGACAACCTCTGTAGTCCCATTCAGCCACTTGTTAGCAGCCGCCTTTTTTCAAGAATAAATATAAAAGCTAAATAATGTCATCAAATCCTGAGTAGGGTTTTGCTGATGTACTTTATGTTGTAGAATAAAATGTGGAAAGATCTTAAGCTTGAGTTAACCACAGACCTAATTTTCGGCTATTTAACCAAAAAGCCGTTGACTTCAGGGTGTTGAAACTGGAATTGCAGAAATGCTAACTCATAAACTGGGTTTAGGATTGAAACTCTACAGTACAGAGGATCTTCAGTGGTTGTTTGGATTGTTAACGCTTCTTCTCTGACAATTTGGTCAATCATTTCGGGATTTTGAACGCTAGAACATGTTTCTGAATTAGAGCGGAATGATGTTTGCCGCTCATGCTATGACACAGGGAAGGTGAACACACTTGGAGGAAAGCGTTATCTGACCTGTTCTGCATTCATGAGCTCAAAGACAAGGGACTTTCTGATATGGTTCTACTTTGAACATTTTCTAAATTGGAAGACATCTTTGAGAGGGTTTTATATAGAAGGGTTTAGGGTTCTCCCAAAGTGACAAGCTAAAGAATCCTCCATAGCAGTATATGAATAGCATGTCAGTGTCACGACTGTAACTGTATTCCTTGTGTATGTGCATGTGTGTGTGCGTCTGTGTGTGTGTGTGTGTGTGAGAGAGAGAGAGAGAGAGAGAGAGAGAGAGAAAGAGAGAGAGCGAGAGAGTTGAATATACAGCATCGAGACATTTCCTTATGCTAGATATACAGTGATTGCATAGTCACAGAAATACAGTGGACAAGATAAGCATGTAGAGGAAATAAAGCCAAGGAATTTGAATGATTATGAAACGTTAAACATTAGGATGTTGTTGTAGTTAGAGTGTGGCTATCTAGCCAAAATTAATCACACCATATAGTTCAATCGATTCACAAAGATTCTCAAGTTGTAATATGTGAGCTGTGCAGCACACAGCACAGATCTTTAACTGAATGGAATAAAGCACACTCTTGTGAAGAGAACAAGACTTTCCACATGTATGTATGTGTGTTTGTCTGTCTTACGCAATATGACACAAGTGTTCCATCAAGAATTGGTGCTTTTGTGGAACATACAGCCTGGGTCTCAGCCAGAGAGCATTGTGGGCCGGCGCACTGAGAAGTTTTTTCCCATCTGAGTTCATTTTGGGTTCATGGTTCCAGCTCCTTAGAGAGGAGAGTATGTGCATGCGTGTTGCTCGTGTGTGTGTGTGTGTGTGTGCATGTGCGTGTGTGAGTGTGTATCCATATGCATTAGTGTTTGTGTAATAAAAGGGGTCCATAATCCCCAGACAGCAGTGTAACGTATCACTAATACTGGCGCAGGCTCTTCCCTCAGCTTTTATTTTTAACTCCAGTGTGGAGACAAAGGGTCCAGTCAGCGCTGCCTCTGAGAACCAGGCCATGGGAGCCTGACCAAGTCCGGCTGCGTCACACACTCACCGCGTGTGTGTGTCCCGCGCAAGAGCAGACGTGCAGACCCACCGGAATGGGGGAGTGGAAAAAAAAAAAGAAGAGAACAAGGGAGAGAGGTCTGGCAAGGAGACAGCATCAGTGACAGCATCAGGGGCATTGGGCCATTCGTGATGATGTCACGGGATGAGGAAGTGGTTCAAGCCATGTGATACAAGAGGAGGGAAAGCACAAAGACAAGCCTGTGCCAGAGCTGCCAGACTGTACACAACTGTTTTTTTTAACCTCTAAGTCCTTTTGTTTTACATTATATCCTGTTATTTCTAAAGTGCCCAATTATATTAGAACTAAAACTAACACATTTTCTATGCTTTATCTTCATTTAAAAAAAAAGGAGGTGATTTCAGTCATGCCAGGTTAAGTTTATGGTGTCATTTACATTTATAACATTTGGCAGACTAATTTTTTATGCAAACACCCAGTAAGGGTCTTGTTTAAGGACAGCAGAGGCAATGTGCCAGTGGTGGGATTTGAACTGACTTAAGGTTAAGGAAACATCAGAGACATGGGGACAACATGCTATTTAACCCCTAACCCTGGAGGTGTGAGGCAAATGTGCTGATCACTATATTACCACAATACCACCCCATTATACTGTACCACCAATATACCACCCCAACCTATTATTATTATTATTATTATTATTATTATTATTATTGTTGTTGTTGTTGTTGTTGTTGTATAAATATTTTAAAATATATCTTACATTTTAATTTTCATTATTTTTTATCATCGTATCATGCAGCTTTTTTACTTTAAACATACAATTTAGATTCATTTATATCAATTATGTTCCATTTCATTTTAAATCTAATATTTCTAGACAAAACACATATTTCAATATACCTGAATATATTTGATTAAATTAGTATAGCATCTTAGTATAACCTTAATCCAAAGGATAATTACTGTATAGTTTTAATAATAATAGAAGTACTTATTGTTTATAATACTTAAATACTTTTAATACTTTATAATACTGTTTGATTTAGCTAGAAATCTAACTAGTTTTTTTTTCGTTTATCTTCTTCTTCTTGTTGATTTTTTCTATGTAATATGCACAGAAATCTGCATCTTTAACTGTTTTTTTAGCCATAAAAAAAAGAAAAGCTTTGGATTACTTCTAGATTGCTGGAAACTCTCGCTTATATGTAAGTCCAGTTTTCTTTCACCTAATACTTTTGACTTTTACTTACTTCATTTATACATTTTTAAAGGCTCTCAAACATGCACGTGCACGCAAGTCATCAGGGACTCAAACGATCATGGGGTGATAGAAAATAAGGGTTAATTGAGGGACATTACTGTACTTTGTGAGTAGCTTCTCTAGGACTGATCTATCAAGCACAATTTATTACACCAAATGGTTTGCAATGAATTTGGTAAAGATTGCCTTAAAACTAGACTAATTAGGATTATAGGAGCAGAGCTCAGCTCGACTTGCTGTTCATATAAACCAAGATGCTGGTCTTTGTTCCTATGCCTGCCTGCCAAATTTAACCCTGGCCTTGACTATAAAGCTGCTTTATGAAACTGAATTAAAGTGAGAAAGAACAAGTAAAGGAGACAGAGGAAAGGGAGGAAAGGAAACTTAGAGGCATAGACAACACCTTTTTACATAATCCATACAGAATTACTCACTCTCACTTTCCACACACACACAGACAAACACACAAACAATTTATATGTTGAACCCCACTAATCCCCTCTGGTAACAGTTTCCTGCCAACTACTCCCTCACACTCTTCCTTTCTTTTTTCTCTTTTTCTCCTCATGTTCTCCTGGCAGTGACGCATACAGCACATAATGAAACCCTTAAATGACAGGACATGCTAAATCTACTCCCTTTGTCCCTCCCTCCCACCTTTTTTCCCTCTTTTCACAGGTGTAAGGTGATAGGGTGTCTCCGCTGTTTTTGACTGAGGCTATTTTTGGTGCTTGTGCCTCGACTCAGAGGTGCTGCCATGCGCTTGGACGTTATGTGACTTTGTCGTAATTCAGAATGAGGAAAAAAAAGAGGTTCAAAAGACGGAACTGATTACCAAGAAGTTTTTTTGCATTAATTTTATAAGTAAGCACAAAATACAAATTACTATTGATGGGTACAATGGAATAAATGATGGACTGTTATAAATGTAGGACAAAAAATTAGACAAATCTATTTATTAGCTGCTTGAGAAACTGCCACCTGAAATTAAAATCTATCTAAATATCTTGTTCTTTTTTTTTTTTTTCCACTATGTTCTGACCTCTGAGTTATCATCTCTACTGCCTTCAGCAGACACGTCTCTGATTGTGAAGAAAGATATAATCTAATAATAATAAACCTTTGTTAAAATAAAGCATGTTCATTTATTGGTATAAGATACAGTTCAATCATTTGATCTGGTTTTCAGCATTCTTCCTTGTAACAGAAACCCAGCACACTGTAGATGATATCAGAAGGACAAACACTGTAAACTTTACTTCATCTATTCTATACATACCAAAAGCAAACTCGGGGAGAGTAGTTATATGTTCTGATGTTAAATGAATGTCATGAATCAGAGACAGGGTGCAGGACAGTGTGTGTTTGCTCTTTTTCTGTTCTTATGCACTAGATATAGATATAGAATAGACATATGTCTGAGCCATAAAATCTTTCTTTTTTAAATTGATATACATTTGCTCATTCAGACCCCTCAAGGTAATATTTATGTGCGTGTGTGTATGTGTGTGTGTGAGAAAGAAAGAGAGAGAGAGAGAGAGAGAGAGAGAGAGAGAGAGAGAGAGAGAGAGAGAGATGGTAACAGGATGTATCTGTGTAGCAGGTGTTACATGTTTTGGCACATAGATTATCAGGAACTACACAATGGAAAATGTTGTTTAACACATACACAGATTCATGATTCATTAGAAATTCATTTGGGTGTAGGGTGTTAATCATGATGGACAGGTTTTGAGAAATTCAGAGGAGTAATTTCTGATGTAGAACATCTGAATGTGTGTGTGTATGTGTGTGTGAGTGTGTGTGTGTGTGTGGTCAAGTCAAGAAGCTTGAATTATCATTTCAACCATATAAAGCTGAATCAGTACATAAGAAATGAGACAACATTTCTCTGGAACCATGGTGATACATAAGACAAACACAGAGCTACATAAAACAAACACAGAGCTATATAAAGAGCTATATAAAACAAACACAAAGCTACATAAAACAACAGAGCTACATAAAACAACACAGAGCTACATAAAGTGCTACATAAAAGAAACACAAAGCTACCTAAATCGACACAGAGCTACATAAATCAACACAGAGCTACATAAAAGAAACACAAAGCTACATGAAACGACACAGAGCTACATAAAAGCTACATAAAACAAACACAAAGCTACATGAAACGACACAGAGCTAAATAAAGAGCTACATAAAACAAACACCAAGCTACATAAAACAAACACAAAGCTACATGAAACGACACAGAGCTACATAAAGAGCTAAATAAAACAAACACAAAGCTACATGAAACGACACAGAGCTACATAAAGAGCTACATAAAACAAACACCAAGCTACATAAAACAAACACAAAGCTACATGAAACGACACAGAGCTACATAAAGAGCTACATAAAACAAACACCAAGCTACATAAAACAAACACAAAGCTACATAAAACAACAGAGCTACATAAAACAACACAGAGCTACATAAAGTGCTACATAAAACAAACACAAAGCTACATAAATCGACACAGAGCTACATAAAACAACACAGAGCTACATAAAGAACTATATAATACAACACAGAGCTACATAATACAAAACAGAGCTACATAAAGAACTACATAAAACAAACACCAAGCTACATAAAACAAACACAAAGCTACATGAAACGACACAGAGCTACATAAAGAGCTACATAAAACAAACACAAAGCTACATGAAACGACACAGAGCTACATAAAGAGCTACATAAAACAAACACCAAGCTACATAAAACAAACACAGAGCTATATAAAGAGCTATATAAAACAAACACAAAGCTACATAAAACAACAGAGCTACATAAAACAACACAGAGCTACATAAAGTGCTACATAAAACAAACACAAAGCTACATAAATCGACACAGAGCTACATAAAACAACACAGAGCTACATAAAGAGCTATATAATACAACACAGAGCTACATAATACAAAACAGAGCTACATATAGAGCTACATAAAACAAACACCAAGCTACATAAAACAAACACAAAGCTACATGAAACAACACAGAGCTACATAAAGAGCTACATAAAACAAACACAAAGCTACATGAAACAACACAGAGCTACATAAAGAGCTACATAAAACAAACACAAAGCTACATGAAACAACACAGAGCTACATAAAGAGCTACATAAAACAAACACCAAGCTACATAAAACAAACACAAAGCTACATGAAACGACACAGAGCTACATAAAGAGCTTCATAAAACAAACACAAAGCTACATGAAACGACACAGAGCTACATAAAGAGCTACATAAAACAAACACCAAGCTACATAAAACAAACACAAAGCTACATGAAACGACACAGAGCTACATAAAGAGCTACATAAATCAAACACAAAGCTACATAAAACAACAGAGCTACATAAAACAACACAGAGCTACATAAAGTGCTACATAAAACAAACACAAAGCTACCTAAATCGACACAGAGCTACATAAATCAACACAGAGCTACATAAAACAAACACAAAGCTACATAAAACAAACACAAAGCTACATGAAACGACACAGAGCTACATAAAGAGCTACATAAAACAAACACCAAGCTACATAAAACAAGCACAAAGTTACATGAAACGACACAGAGCTACATAAAGAGCTACATAAAACAAATACAAAGCTACATGAAACGACACAGAGCTACATAAAGAGCTACATAAATCAAACACAAAGCTACATAAAACAACAGAGCTACATAAAACAACACAGAGCTACATAAAGTGCTACATAAAACAAACACAAAGCTACATAAATCCACACAGAGCTACATAAAACAAACACAAAGCTACATGAAACGACACAGAGCTACATAAAGAGCTACATAAAACAAACACCAAGCTACATAAAACAAGCACAAAGTTACATGAAACGACACAGAGCTACATAAAGAGCTACATAAAACAAACACAAAGCTACATGAAACGACACAGAGCTACATAAAGAGCTACATAAATCAAACACAAAGCTACATAAAACAACAGAGCTACATAAAACAACACAGAGCTACATAAAGTGCTACATAAAACAAACACAAAGCTACATAAATCCACACAGAGCTACATAAAACAAACACAAAGCTACATGAAATGACACAGAGCTACATAAAGAGCTACATAAAACAAACACCAAGCTACATAAAACAAGCACAAAGTTACATGAAACGACACAGAGCTACATAAAGAGCTACATAAAACAAACACCAAGCTACATAAAACAAACACAGAGCTACATGAAACGACACAGAGCTACATAAAGAGCTACATAAAACAAATACAAAGCTACATGAAACGACACAGAGCTACATAAAGAGCTACATAAATCAAACACAAAGCTACATAAAACAAACACAAAGCTACATAAATCCACACAGAGCTACATAAAACAAACACAAAGCTACATGAAATGACACAGAGCTACATAAAGAGCTACATAAAACAAACACAAAGCTACATAAAACGACACAGAGCTACATAAAGAGCTACATAAAACAAACACAAAGCTGCATAAAATGATGCAGAGCTACATAAAACCACACAGAGCTACATAAAACAACCAAAGAGCTCCATAAAACAACACAGAGCAACATAAAGAGCTATATAAAAAAAATCACAGAGCTAAGGACTTAATGTAAGTTGTCCTAGCCAAATAAAGTGTGTCGAGTGCAACGTAGTGCAAACAGTGCAAGACAAAAGACTACAGGACAAATACACAAGGTAGTACAGATCATTGTGCATACTGTATGAGAATGGAAGTCTAGATTTATGATGTAGACAGTGTAGTTTCTCTCTCATTTAATAGCCATATTCTGTCATATTTCATATTTGCTTCCAACAGGACAGTCAATCTGTGTGTGTGTGTGTGTGTGTGTGTGTGTGTGTGTGTGTGTGTGTGTGTGTGTTATTGCTCACTTTATGCCCCAGACATGCTTCTGCTTTCAGGCTATTTCTGTCAGATCACATTTTTCAGATCATATTTATCAAACTACTCAAGCACCAAACGACAGACACACACAGACACACACACAGACAAACACACACACACACACACACACAAAATAGGCTTGAATTATTACTCAAACGATTCTGCGCTAAAAAAACAAGTCTAATAAACTATCCTAACACTACTATTAGTTTATATTCTGCATGAAACACTTCAGTAATTCAACTCAATTATGTTTTATTTGTGTATCGCTTTTAACTATATACATTGTCAAAAATCAGCTTTACAGAAATATCTAAATTCAGGATATTTAATCAATACATTTTTAATTTATGCCTAATGTATACGTTTAGCAAAATTGAGGAAATTTCTAATTCTATTTATATAAGATTAAAATTATAAATAAATTCTATTTTCCCATTAACACTACTGACTTTACTTTAACAGCTTATCGAAAAACTAACTAATTAAACAGTAACTTATTTTTTCTTCAGGATTCAGGACATCAGGACATGAGGCTACAGAAGTGCAGAATACAGATTAGATTAAAAAAATGTTTTAAAAGCAGGTTTCACCTGTCTTTATTATTCCAGTGCAGTTTCCTGTAGTGGAGTGGAAGACTTCCCAGATTGTGGTTTACAGGCTGTGATTTGTTGTGCATGGTGTGTATGTGTATGTGTGTTTTGGCGTGTATGAGTGGACCTTGGTGAT
Organism: Tachysurus vachellii; assembly: GCF_030014155.1. Lineage (NCBI taxonomy): Eukaryota > Metazoa > Chordata > Actinopteri > Siluriformes > Bagridae > Tachysurus > Tachysurus vachellii. The sequence continues at coordinate 10,913,895 of NC_083484.1, read as the reverse complement.
GGAATGATATAAAATGTAGGCGAAAATGGATGGGCTGGGAAACGTCAAACAAGCAGCTCTTACGGTAACATCTGATCTGCGTGGTTTTATGTGCGTGTATGCCATCACAGTTCTATGCCTGTGTGTGTTTTTTTTTAAGTGCAGGTCTGAAGTCAAGTGCCTTTTTGCATTCGTGTCACGGGAACCTGATCCAGATGCAGTGGACAGAGCTTGTGTCCAACGCGGCCCTGATGTCACACTCCAGCGTAGTTTGGGAAGGAGAATGAGACATGGGAAAACACACACACACACACAACACACAAGAGGTTCTGGCAGAATCTCTGCATTCTTCTGATCCCTGATGTGCAATGGTCTAGTTCTGTCTGGGTCAGAAGGTTGTGTGTGTGGTAATGTGGGCCGTGTCAGACGCTACTCTGTGCGTGCAACGCTTTGATGAGGTCATCACAAGTCGACGACATAATGACATATCCAAGCGGTTGAGGAGACGCACACTTCTGATATGTGATACAATGTGGGTGGATCTGAGAGAGATTGCATAAAACGTATAAACACACACACACACACACACACACACACACACACACACACTGTTCTTTCAAACAAACGGCTTTCCCAAAACAGGACAGGTTGATTCCTAATGTCTGGACGGCTGAGTAATAGGGATTAATAAACTGTTACACAATCCTTTTTGTCTGACTTGTAATATGAATTACATCAAGTACTTTTTTTATACATAACATTCATGAGCAAACTTCAAATCATTTGGGGGAAAAACTGCTAGAAAACACACTATTTAGCTGAATATATTCTGAGAGACAACTGGATAATTAGCGGTTTGGAGAATGTTACAGTTTATTGTTTAATTGTTACATTTAGCTTTACTGCTGATCCTGAAGCTACCATTTTCACTCCAGATCCAGTCCAGACTTTACAAAATCTCAAGCTCATCTGAGATCTACATCAACCAGAACAGGCCTCACCATGGTTGACCAAAGAAGTTGAGTGCACGTGGTCAGCATCATATCCAGAGGTTGTGTTTGGGAAACAGACGTATGAATGCTGCCAGCATTGCTGCAGAGGTTGAAGGAGGGGAGGTTCAGCCTGTCAGTGCTCAGACCAGGCGTCACACACTGCATCAAATTGGTCTGCATGGCTGTCGTCCCAGAAGGAAGCCTCTTCTAAAGATGATGCACAAGAAAGACTGTCTTTGCTGAAGACAATCAGACGAAGGACATGGATTACTGGAACCATGTTCTGTGGTCTGAATAGTCCAAGATAAACTTATTGTGGTTCAGATGGTGTCAAGTGTGTGTGGCAGCAACCGGGTGAGAAGTACAAAGACAGGTGCGTCTTGCCTACAGTCTTGCATGGTGGTGGGAGTGTCATGGTCTGGGGCTGCATGAGTGCTGTCGGCACTGGGGAGCTACAGTTCATTGAGGGAACCAAGAATGCCAACATGTACTGTGACATACTGAAGCAGAGCGTGATTCCCTCCCTCTGGAGACTGGGCCACAGGGCAGTATTCCAACATAACGACCCCAAACACACCTCCAAGATGACCACTGCCTTGATGAAGAAGCTGAGGTTAAAGGTTATGGACTGGCCAAGCATGTCTCCAGACCTAAACCCTATTGAGCATCTGTGGGTCATCCTCAAACGGAAGGTGGAGGAGCGCAAGGTCTCTAACATCCACCAGATCCGCGATATCCTCATGGAGCAGTGGAAGAGGACTCCAGTGGCAACCTGTGACACTCTGGTGAACTCCATGCCCAAGAGAGTTAAAGCAGTGCTGGAAAATAATAGTGGCCACACAAAATATTCACACTTTGGGCTCAATTTGGACATCTTCATCTTGAGGGGACAGCAAATTTACACTGTTATACAAGCTGTACACTCACTACTCACTACTTCAGTGTTGTCACATGAAAAGATATAATAAAATATTTACACAAATGTACTCACTTCTGTGAGATACTGTGCATGTGTGTGTGTGTGTGTGTGTGTGTGTGTATATATATGTGAATATCATTATGCATGTTTGCAGAAGAAAACACAAATATTACTGAGTGTATTTAATGGATTGTCAGTGAGATGCAGCTGTTGGGCCCTTGAGAAAGGCCCTTAACCTTCACTGCTCCAGAGGCACTGTATCATGGCTGGCTGATACCACATCTTCCAAGGTTGGGATATGTCAAGTCAGAATTTCACTGTGCTCTAATGTATATGTGACAAGCAAACATATTCTTCTTTTTATTTCTTTAGAAAAAATTAATTCATTGTTAGAAGCACCAGTCATTATGGGTAAAATGCTTCTGTGATGATCAGAGCATGATTACTCCAGAGTCCTTACTTGGCTGTGTGCATCTAAATACATACTTTATATGCACAAATGCAGAAATTCAAATACGCACATACAGTTTTAATTAAAATATTTGATTTCATTTTACAGGCATGGAGAATGATCCTTTTTTTTATCTTCTCTTATGCCATTTTGTCAATACAGCCAATAAGTGCTTTGAGGTTTTATAGTGTTTGTGTGTGTGTGTGTGTGTGTTGCACCACTGCACTGCTGGGATGATATTCTGTGTGTAATACATATTTTATTAGCAGGGAGACCCCAGTATGAGGATACACATTCTAGCCGCATGCACAGATGAACTCAGTGTGACGGCCAACTTTCCACATGGAACATCAAATAACCTGAGACAAGCAAAACATGCAAGAGAGTGGACAGTTTTCCACATCTTTATTCTCTGTGTGTCAGACACAAATGCCGAGATAACAAAAACACAATTTACTAACAAAGAATGAAAAAAAAAAAAAAACAGACAGAGGAAAACATCACGAGAACTAAGAAAGATAACACAGCAAGAACAAACAAAGAAAATACCAAGTGAGATGAGGACAAGTTAATAATAGTCAATTAGGAGTAGGTAAGTAGCGACAAGAAAACATGACACACAACATGCTGCCGGGACGCCCCCTAATGCTCTGGCAGAGAACGTCTAAGCAAGGTCTTTGCAGTGTGTGTAAATTGGTAAACATTATGTTGGGCATGTCATATGTAGGCATAATCAGAGGGCCAGGATAAAGATGCTGAAGCAGAAGCAGATGTAGGTAAGGTGCATTTAATGAGGTGGCTTTAATGAGCAGGTCATTTGCAAACAACACAAAGTGGCTAAAAAAGAACTCATGAAACAGAAGCCACAAAAGATCAAAGCCAGATGGTCAATAAACAGAGTGCGAGGCTTGATACGATCCAGGGACACATAGATGGATACCTACATACATACATACCATGGTGTCCGATGTGGAGGTAAGTTTTTATTCAAACTAAGCATAGTTTATTGAAAGCTAAGATCATCTGAGTACTCAGGTGGAACCAGGTGTGGCTTCTGCTTGAATGGAATGAAGACCTACACCACACCGGTTCTTTGTGGATAAGATTGGCTATTCATAATAGGTTCTATAATGTTCTAAAGTATTATGGTTGCTCAATACCTTAAGACATTTTTTTCTCAAAACAAAATATGACTTTTCTATTATCCATCCATCCAGCCATTCATTTTAAATACTGCTTATTGGAGCCTCTGGAGTTCAAGGCAGAGGACATTCTGGACATCACAATCACACACAACTAAAGAATTTAGAGATGCTTATGCCTACTAGATGCCTACTACACGTCTTTGGGCTTTCAGAGGAAACTGGAATATCTGGAGGAAACCCCTGAAGCACAGGGAGAACACAATCTCTGTGCACAAACATGCTAACCACTAAGCCACCATTTTTATATACATTTATACTTTAATTGTTGTTTACTTGTATTCCTTTAAAGACTTCAGGTTTCATAGCGCATGTTTTAGGCTAAATATGTTATATTACATAAAGAAATAACACTCATGGCACCTGTTTTGAAAAATTACAGGTTAGCTTTTCTAAAAGAAAACCGTACAGTGCGGCTTAAGCAAAATACAGGTTTAGTCAGCCCATGATTATTTTGGTTTGACTTCAAGTAGGTTAAAGGTGCTAATTTGTCTTCAGAATCTGTGCTTCCTGCTGCAAATCTACTTTTAATGCAACAGTTTGTGTGTCTTTCTTGTGCCAGATTATTATTTCTTGTCAAGCAAGAGCTTAGCATTGTTGTTGGTGTGTTTTTTTTCTGTGTCTTTCCAGAAACGGGTGCATTTATATTGCGCTCATGTAACACTCATAGGTCAAGGGAGTGAACACTTATGCAAGACATTATTAAATAATCATCAGGTTTATGTAGCATATTTGAAACAGGGATGTGTTGATAGAGTGATATCAAGACTGTACTTATTTACTCATAGATATGCTCATGTTCTTAAAACATCTGATATCACACAAATGTAAGTGTTGTCACACTGTGGCATGGTCATTAAAGAAGAGTGCAAGGTGCTACGAGTGTGTGTGTGTGTGTGTGTGTGTGAGAGAGAGAGAGACCGAGAGAGAGTTATTGTCGCAGTGTAAATAGACTGATAAGATCCAGGTTTGTCCCTCATGTTTAACTATTTGTAAGACATTAATTTGTTTTATACATTGGTAAACCTTTTGTCCAGTAGAATCTAAATTTACACAATAAAACCCTGCATATTTTTCTAGTTATATAATTATATGAAATGTTATGTTTCTGCTTGAGGGACACAGTGGCTTGGTGGTTAGAATGTTTGCCTCACACATTTAGGGTTGGGAGTTTGATTTCACCCTGTGTTTATATTTTCTCCCCAGGGGTTTCCTTTGAGCTCCACCCAAGTCCAAAACTAAACGCTGTACGTTACATTTACGGCATTTGGCACGCACCCTTATCCAGGCTTACGTTTTGATCTCATTGCATAAAGCTGAGCAAATAAGGGTTAAGGGTCTTGATGAGAGGCCCAGCAGTGGCAGCTTGGTGGACCTGGGATTTGAACTCATGACCTTACCATGTCCCACACTAGGCTACCACATCCTGAACTGTAGTCTGACTGGCATCTCTAAATTGTATAGTGTCCCGAGTGTCACCTTGAGCCCCGGGTGCCATGTAGCATGCTCCCCTGTTACCATGTGTAGGATAAGAAAAACAGAAAATAAATGGACGAATGTTTGTGTCAAAATTCAGAAACATTTTTTAGCATTTAGCTTGATCCAATTTGACCCTGAAGATTCCATGTAGTCTAAGGCTAGTAAGCAGATTCTAATGTGTTTTTTTTTAACATAGTAAAATGTAGACTGCTGTAGAAAGTTCTCTGTATAGACATGATTGTATAGTTTCATATTTATGAAGATTTCAATGTCAGTACATTTTCCATCACAGGAAAGTCAGAAAAACTTTGACAAGCTGCATTTTTATCTCATTAACTTTAAGAAGGTGACCACCTAAGTGATAACAAGAACTAACTCCTCTTATTGTTAATAAATCTGGAAACAGCTGGTTAGAAAGCATGTGTTATTCATTAAGAAAGGTAAAAGAGTAATTGCTGTGCTGTAACAAGAAAGAAAAACTCTTTAGTAAACGCTCTTATATGAAGATTGTCAACTTTGTGATTGTTACAGTAACTACTTTGGTATTGCTTTCCTATTTCATACAATGTTTTATTTTGTCCATGTTTTATAAAATGTTAAGTAAAAGTTTTGTGTTCTTTTAAAAATCAGCTGACTGTGAACAAGAACCTAAAAAGAGTTCACCTGCTCTGATCTAAAAGAGTCAAAAGCCATGCTTATCACATACACACGTGCTAAAAAGAGTGTGATATTATTACAATCATGCGCAGGATATAATGTGAGTATGTGAGTCTTACATAGCTCATGTTCCTATTTCATAACACAGGCCCCGTCTTGGATCTCTCCTACTGACAGTGTGTCCTAATGCATAGTGGAAAAAGCACCCTAAAAATAACATGCACACATACACCCTCATACACCATGGCATGTCAGGGATGAGAGATTAATATTAGAAAGCACAGCCAGTAATAGCATTAGCAGGCGGGAGGCTCACACTGTCCTGCTCGGGGTCTCCTCGTGGCCCTCACGTCACACTCACGTAGTGCATACTGAGGCTGGTCACACATACACACGCACACTCATGCCCCTGTGCCACATTCCAGCAGCAGTCACATGCGGTGCATCATCAGAGCTGGTGCTCCTGCCTCCTAAGCATACTGCTAGTGGAGAGAGAGAGATGGAGAGAAAGAGAAGGAGTGTGGAAGGGGTTTGTGAGAGCTTATTTTACCCTCTCAGCCTGAGCCTGGGCCGTGCCAAGTGCATTTTGACAACTTGCCAGCACTCAAATTAAGAGCTGGTGATACCATATCCTCACCTCTCACTCATTCTGGCCTCTAAGTGCTAGCTGTTCACTCACTGCTGTAATTCCACTGATCCTCTGATGATGGACTACTATTATTTTAGTTTAAAATACGTCATTTATTCTGAAAAGTGCCGTTTTTGATTTTTTTGGAAGTTTTTATGTAGGAATGAACATATGTGATTAGCCATAACATTAAAACTACTGACAAGTGAAGAAAATAATGTTGATTATCTCATAGAGAGGTCAAGGGATGGAATATTTTAAGCAGCAAGTGAACAGTCAGTTCTCAAAATTGATGTGTTGGAAGCAGGAAAAACCGGCAGGTGTAAAGATCTGAGCTACTTGGATAAGGGCCAATTTGTGATGGCTAGACAACTGAGTCAGAGCATCTACAACACAGCAGGTCTCATGGGTTATTCCCAGTGTTCAGTGGTTTGTACCTAAAAAAGGTGCCCCACAGAAGGACAGGGTCATGGGTGCCCAATACTCACTGTTGTATGTGGGGAGTGAAAGCTAGCCCATCTGGTCCAGTCCTACAGAAGTGTTATTGTAGCACAAACTGCTATAAAAGTTAATGCTGGCTATGATAGAAATGTGTCAGAAGACACAGTGCATTACAGACCAGTCAGACTGCCCATGCTGAACTCTGTCCACTTCCAAAAGCACCTACACAGAGCACATGAGCAGCAAAACTGGACCATGGAGCAAAGGAAGAACACTGGGTGTGTGATGCGTGAGTTTGTTGTGTTGCTCTTTTTATACTTTGTTTGTTTTGTTGCTCCTGTTTGTTGTGCTGTTCCTGTTTGTTGTGCTGTTCCTGTTTGTTGTGCTGCTCCTGTTTGTTGTGTTGCTCCTGTTTGTTGTGCTGCTCCTGTTTGTTGTGCTGCTCCTGTTTGTTGTGTTGCTCCTGTTTGTTGTGTTGCTCCTGTTTGTTTGTTAATTTATTATGTTGCTGCTCCTGTTTGTTGTGCTGCTCCTGTTTGTTGTGCTGCTCCTGTTTGTTTGTTTGTTGTGCTGCTCCTGTTTGTTTGTTTGTTTATTATGTTGCTGCTCCTGTTTGTTGTGCTGTTCCTGTTTGTTGTGTTGCTGCTCTTTTTTGTGTTGGCTATATATTGCAGTACTGAGCCTATGTAGTGCACATGAACCAGGATCGGACCTAACTTCAACTTCATTCATTTATATACTGTAGCACATTTTACTGCAATTTCAATTGCCCAAAGTGCTGCACAATATTACAAAAAGCATAAAGCAATATATATCAGACCGATTATAACAAAGAAAATTAAAACAGATAAAAAATAAAATACATAAAAGGGAAACAGATAAAAGATCAAATGAAATAAAATATATAAAAGCATCAAGAAAACAAGGTCTATTCTCAACGAACGCTCAATTAAAAAGATAAGTTTTTAACTAAGACTTAAAACCTTCTAAAGTTGAGGCCTGCCGAATGTGCAAAGGGAAGCTGTTCCACAATTTTGGGGCGATGACCATGAAAGCTCTATCGCCCCAAGATTTTTTTGAGGAACGGGGAACTGCCAGTAGAGGTTTATCTCCTGATCTCGGCGACCTGACTGGAGTATGGTCCTTTAAGAGGTTGGTGATATAGCTTGGAGTGATGTTGTGAAATGCTTTAAAAACCATCAATAAAATTTTGAAATTAACACCGTGCCCTCTACATGACAACTTTTTGGTGTGTAAAAAAAAAAGGAATCTTAATCAGCAGGTTGTTGTGTAGTATACAACAACAATATTGTCATGGATTAAAAAATTGACTCTTTGTTCCATCCATAGTTGCGATATGAATCACTCCTATAGCAAAATGGTTGGTTCTTTCTGGTGAATAAATAGTAAAATAGTAAAAGCATTTTTAGATAGCTAAAAAAATAAAAAAATTTGATTGGCCTCATCCGTGATCAAGCTCACACACTAGCTTAGTCTTCTGCTCTTATTTAGGTACTTATTTGAGTAAGGTTTTCGGCTATTCTATTCTGATTAGTTTCTGCTGATTCATTTCATCTGCTGATCTTAACCCAAACCCCTCGAGGTTTATGTAGTTTTAACAAATCTTTTTCAAACAATGATGTGAGCTCTAAACATTACTAACTGCTTCTTAAAGTCTGAAATTATGGATTATTTACTGCTAGATGTTGGACCTCGTCTAATTATGTTTAGCTTTTTACACTAACACTTTACTTTGTTCAGATTATTTAGGATTATTTTGTGTTCCTTGATTTAATATGAAGGTGATAAGGCATGAGAAGGAGAGAGCTAGAAAATCTGCAGGTTTTTATATTTTAGTTGGGATCAAATGAACCCACAGTGATAGGAACATCTAAACATTCTGAACAAAAATTTTTTCAAATCCTGGTAACAGGGATTAAGGTTAGAGTTAGATTTAGATGTAGCATAGCAATCATTAGCTACATTAAATAGAATAGAATAGCAATAATTAGCTACATTAAATATCCTAACAAGGATAGTAGTAGTAGTAGTAGTGTGTGTGTGTGTGTGTGTGTGTGTGTGTGTGTGTGTGTGTGTGTGTGTGTGTGTTTTGCTATCCCCTAAGGAGCGCAGAAGTACTGGCCTGAGTGTAGGATCGATGATGGCTAGCGCTCTATTCCATGCTTTATCAACCATATGATCCATTAAAACCAGCCGCTCGCTGTTGGCATGGACCCACACACACACACACTCATACACACACACTTCTTGTGCCATTCCACACCAGTTGCTCATTCTGCTTCCCCGAGGAGAGCCGGGATTCCAATACTGCATGCAAAAACTCAGTGAGCCATACACTATGAGTGCATACACACACACACACATACACACACACAAAACTGAGACACATTTGAAGACAATAAAGCATGCGATAACAAGATCATAAAAACAAAATTAGCTTATAATCTTTTCTAAGAGACTAAAGCCTTAACACTTCTATAATGTGCAAAGAGGGCATCTTCATAAATACACAACATCTACACAACAAACACCCACCCACACACACACATATTTACCTTGTCATTTAGGTCACCGGTGTCAAATGGTGGTTTTGAAATGCTAAACATGTGTTTTCCCTGCACTAAAACCCAAAAGAAGGAAAGCAGAATTTATGCTCTGTAAGCACAAGGTGTCTTAAATGAGCACAAAATGTTCAGAGGGACATAGAAATAAAAACAGACTTATGGACAATTAGAAAGGAATTAGATTTTTTCCCCCAAGTATCTCAACTTGTTCAGATTTACAGATCAGCATCAGGGAGCTTTAAAGGGTTGATTTAAAGTCCTCATCACTTGATTCTACTTTACACTGCTTTTGTAATTGTTTTGTTGTAGCTAGCGATTAGCATTGAACTCATTTGTACTATCACACTAGCTAACATTTGTCAGACCAGGAGTGGAGACTTTCTTTAGTTAGCTAATTTCTTGCTGTTTCTTGGTTCTTTTGGTGAAAGAGGCTGACTTTTTTTTCCTCTCTTTTGTTTATCTTGTATTTATAGTTTTCGTATTTTAAATAAACGTCAGCGTACTTTTCTGCTTGTTTTCTGCTTGCAGAGGATAGAATTATTTTTGGTTGAAACGATCTCATTAGTGATTTTGTTTTCTTGACAGTCTAAGCACTAGATTCTAGACAGACAAAAGTGGGAGAAGTAGAGTGTGTGTGTGTGTGTGTGTGTGTGTGTGTGTGTGTGTGTGTGTGTGTGTGTTTGTGGGGTGTTTCACTTTGCATATCAGGAGGCATCATGACCAGAATGTTATTTAGTCAAAGTGTGAACAAAAGTGTGAACAAATATCAAGGGACACCACGTCCTTGAGCCCGTGTGACTCTGGTCTACCATCAGCCTGCTAACTTTTGCCCTATTCCTAATGCTTTCTACTCTGTATCTTGCATGAATAAAGAAAAAACAAAACAACTTTAATTATTTTAATAAGCACGGTATTGTGTAACAATAAACAGAAGGAAATGCATAGCAAATTTGGCCTTTTAACGGTGTTAAAGGAGCAGTTCACCACCAAGCCACCGCCTCTTCTTCCTGTTTGGGTAAAGCCTCTGTCTCAATCACTACAACTTACGTCTAGTGTTATCACTAAAATGACCTGAATTAGAACCAGAGAAACCTTTCTCACAAGACATATTTTTCTTTTTAATTGTAGTCTATTTTCCCATAATGCACTAAATGTCTATTTTCCCATAAACATTTAGTCCAAGTGAGAACAAATGTTTAGAAATAAACATGAAGGCGAGTAAACATGAGCTCGAAAAGACGTGGGTCTCATGTGTGTCTCATGTTCACTAGACAGCTCCGATGTTCACTAGTCAGGGTGCTGATTAGGAAGTCGGTCAATTTAAGGGCTCGTTAAAAAGAATCACAGAAGAGAATCACAAAGTAAACAAAGAATCATATGTTTAATGGCAGAAATGGCAATCACTGTTCTGTTTATCAAGTCTGGTATTTGTGTGCATGTGTGATGCTTGCAACATAATTAAACTCTTATAAAGACTTCATGAGATAATATATTTCTTAGTACTAGTACTTCACAGAAACACACCAATGAACCCTTTAGAACCCTTTTACTTTTAACCTTTTAATCCTAGATAAGCATAAAGGTCAAATTTGTCATATTTGTGTTGCACAGTTGTGGTGTTGCGCAATCATGTCATGTGTAGCTTGGGTTATTAATATAAAAATATGAACTACAAAGAATGCTTTAAGACGCCCGTTAGGAAGGGAATCCCGACGTCCCACGTTTCTGGCTGTGAGTTTGGGGTCTGAACGGCAGCCAGGACAGTTCATGATATTTCCTTAGTGTTTGTCTCACGCTGTTAATGTGGTGACCTGTTATTTTGAATAAATTTGAATAACACCTGATTAGAAAAGATATAATTATGAAGTTTATTCCACACTGTTAAGCTGCGTTTAGCCATACAGTGATTTTACCCATACGGTGATGAGCTGTGACTGGCAAGCCACTGTACTTTGAAGTAACCAGTAGGTGTTTCTTCTACTGGTTGCCATAGTAACAACATTTATCAGTGGGTAGCATATTCTATTACCATTCCGCTAGCTTTCTTTGCGCTAAAATGAAAAATTCCGGAGCGAGCTTTGGGTATAAAATTCAGCAGTGTGTATCTGCATCATATCGTACGATATGAAGGAGAAGCAGCGTGTGCTCTTTGACACGGATCACGTCTTCAATCTCATCGCCAGTCGCTGCAACAAACCTCTCCGTATTTGCGTAAAGTTAAACTTTTATTAACTTAGTTGCGTCACTGATGTGACGCCCTCATCTAGTAACTAATAGTCGCTGTCACTCATGTCAGCCAAAGTCAGCAACTCTCACTGAAAACGAATCTTCGGTTGCTTTGTCGCTGCGAGACGGTGCGTGTGTGAATGCAGTATAACACAGTGCTTCGTGACTGGCTAGTGTTCTCCGGAGAACACATCAATATCTTCATTCAAGTAATTTCAATAAAACTAAAAATACATTTGAAAGATCAACAAGTTTTTTTTTACAAATTTGCATCTTGACATCATTTGAGTTCTATCAAAAATGAGCATTTCGAAATACGTTCTAAAGGAACGTTCACTTTACCTGAACAGGTTGTGTACTCAAGTTTGTGCCTTAACTGCCACTGAAAAAAGTCTTTTATGTTGGTACACGGTCAACTCTACACAGACTAAACAGAAGAGTAAAGAGAGAAGACGACTTCACTTATTACACTTACGTTAGTGTTAATGGTTAGGCACAGGAAGGTGCGATAAATAATAACCAGTTGAGAAAAAAGAGATTGCACTGACCTATTTAAAACACTTTTCCTCTGACTCTTCCTCTGAGGGAATTAACTCTGTGTGTGTGTGTGTGTGTGTGTGTGTGTGTGTGCGTGCGTGTGCAAGCGCGCGCACTGGGAGCCCAAAAGATGTTGCGTTTTTTAATAAATATATATCTTTTCTATCTACATCTTGTCTTCGTTTATTCCTTTAGAAATTTGTGACTCTTTATTGAACCTCTACATGCAGTGCCACTGTTATATGGAGGTATAGATGTATATAATGTGTGCACACAAAGCATTTGAGTATGTGTAGATGGTGTATGATGTGTGTGCTAAAGGGGCTGCCCCCTCTACACAGGCAGTGGTTTAGAACTCAGGAAATGGTTAACAGAAAAAAAAAAAGTGCACATAAAGAAAAATAAAGAAAGCACATCTCGAACTTCCCTCTTTCATGCAAAACAATGTTCATTTCCAAGAACTTTTTTTTATTGATTGTTTCATATTGAACACACACAAAAAAGCAATATACATAATTTTCATTATTATGATGAAGGACTTGACCTGTTTGAGTAGAATAAGATATTTAGTATTATCTTAAAATATGTATGTGTATAAAGGACATGCTGTATGATTAATATTAACCCTGTATTGTTTGTGTTCAGAAACGAATACTCAGCTGTTTTAAACCAGACTGTGTGGGAGCAGTGTACAGAAGTGTGTGGGGTGTTTGACTTTGCATGTCTGAAGGCAGCGCACATTGTATTGCTAATTTTTGTTAGACATGTATGTTAGATAGTCTGGATATGAATCCAACATACTGGACGATATCCAGCGTCTAAACTCACACACATACAGACACACACACAGAGACTGACACACACATACAGACACACACACAGAGACTGACACACACATACAGACACACACACAGAGACTGAGACACACACACAGAGACTGACACACACACAGAGACTGACACACAGAGACTGACACATATATACAGACACACACAGAGACTGACACACACAGACACACACACAGAGACTGACACACACTTACACACACACAGACACACACACAGAGACTGACACATATATACAGACACACACAGACACACGCAGAGACTGACACACACATGCAGACACACACACAAAGACAGACACACACAGACACACGCAGAGACTGACACACAAAGGCAGACACACACACAGAGACAGAAACACACAGACACACACCTCTGATATGGATTTATTTTATAGATGATGTGGAATCATTCAGGCTGTGTCACTCACAGTAGGGATTACAGTGGACCAGTGGGGAAACCTAACCCTCATTATTCAGGGCATGAATAATGAACACACACACACACACACACACACAGTGTTAGGCAATGGAGCAGACACTCAGCCTACTGCAGTCTCAGGAGCAGTGTGTAGCAATCTAGAGCGCCCCTTGCAGGCATTGCTGCAAGGTCAAAAAGATTAAATGATTTTCCAAGATTGGGAAATGAAACTTTATTCAAATATGTAATCACAGCTGTGTAGCTAAAAACTATATTGTTTACCAATAATAATAATAATAATAATAATAATAATAATAATAATATCCAAGAATATGCCCTCATCCATTCACTCTTAGGAGGAATATTTTCCATAATTAAATGCAAACAGTTTCTTTTATTTATTTATTTATTTATTTATTTATTTATTTATTTATTTATTTACAAATTCCTCTCGGCAGTCTCATTCTCAGAATCTTCACCGAACCCTGAGGATGTTAACGCTGTATACTTTTAATGAGGATTTTCATAACTGTTTCTTGAAGACTTCTTGTGCATTAATGTAATAACTCAGGTGTCGATTAAGTTAAACAAAAACAAAATAAGTATAAATCAGTTTCTGTGTAGTACTTTAAACAAGATGCATCCACAAAAAAAAAGAAGAAAAATTTTTTATATATATATATATATATATATATATATATATATATATATATATATATATATATATATATATATATAGATATATCTATATATATATATATCTATATATCTATATATATATCTATATATATATATATATATATATATATCAGAAAAAACAGGAACTGTACAAGTTTTTAAAAACAGAGAGAGAGAGAGAGAGAGAGAGAGAGAGAGAGAGAGAGAGAGAGAGAGAGAGAGAGAGAAAATAGATAGTGACACTATAGAAAGTCAGGTCCATAAGAATTTGGACAGTGACACAACGTTCATAATCTTGCCTCTGTACACTACTACAGTGGATCTGAAATGAAGTGAGGTGTGATTAAAGTGGAGACTTTCAGCTATAAAAAAAAAAAAAAACCACTCTGTTAATCGTTTAGGAAGTTTTTTTTTCCATGAGTCAGTCAATGCGAGCGAAGGAGGCCATCGTTAGACTGAAAATGTCCCTGTCCAAATATTTATGGTTGTATTAATACTTTGAGCACTAAGCAGCTGCAGAGAAGAGTATTGCATTACACCTTTACAGTAATCTACAGCATCCAGTGGAAATAATCTGTAATAATAGTATAAAGGTAAAGAAAATGCAGAAAAGTATGATTACGGCAAACCTGAAGATTTTCTTGACAGGGTAGAAACAGTACTGTGACTCACACACTCAGCGTATTTCCTTGTAAGTCCGTAGCATGCAAGCTTTGCTCAGATGAGACAAGCTGCTGTGAGGTGCACATGATGTTGGTCTAGAGCTGCAGGATACAGTGAGAGCTATTGTGCAATTGCCCTTAAGCAGGTGGAGTCCCACAAGCACTGCTCTCTACTTTACTTTGCGCCCCACACACACACACACACACACACACACACACACACACACACACACACACACACACACACACACACACACACACACACACACACAGCACCTGCCTATCAGCATTATGTAACAGCACCACATACTACTCCACGTCACCCTTGAACCAGATTTTCTTTTTTTAAAACTTTAAGACAGACATTTGGCAGGCAACTTTTTTTGTTTTGTTTTATTGTACAATTTTACAGAAGTTGTTGTACAAATGTTAGCAAAAAAAAAAAAATGTACGTTTTGTTCCGGATTAAAAAAAAAAAAAAAAAGAATACTTGTAGCGGGGAAGTCGATTTTCTGAAATGAAGACATGTGAACCAGTTTGTTGTTTAAGGTCAGAGTTTGGTCCAGGTCCAATGGCTTAATTCGTAATCACGGATGTCATAATCACATGGAGATCAGAGTTCAAAGGTCAGGAGGGTTTAGGAGCGAGTGTACTTCCCCCATATGTGCAGCATGAAGACGGAGGCGATGAACAGCAGACTCATTACAAGTACTGGCACTGGGCCACTAGAGAGAGAGAGAGAGAGAGAGAAAGAGAGAGGGTGGGGGGTGATCAGTTAAGTTTTGTTCACTTACTCGGACAAATACCATGACCAACATGCTTACACATTTTTCCTTTACACACACTTTCTACACAAGTTTCCTTTCTTCTATTAATGATTCAGTTGATGACAGACAGAAATGGAAAAAAAAAAAACAGCGAAAGACAGGAAGAAAAGGGGGATTAGCTAGAAATACAGACAAAGAAAGAGAGTGAGAATGAGGGACACAGAAAGAGCAGGAGACAGATATACAGACAGACACAGAGGGGAGAGAGAGAGAGAAATAGAGATACAGACAAAGTTTAAGCGAGAATGAGAACCAGACAGGGAGAGAGAGAGAGAGAGAGAGAGAGAGAGACACACACACACACAGACAGACAGAGAGAGACACCAAGAAACAGACACAGACAGAAAGGGAGAGACAGACAGAGAGAGAGAGTGTGTGTGTGAGAGAGACAGTGTGTGTGTGTGTGTGTGTGTGTGTGTGTGTGTGTGTGTGTGTGTGTGTGTGTGTGTGTGTGAGAGAGAGAGAGAGAGAGATAGAGGAGTTAATGCTCTGTTTCCACATGACATCTCTAGTGAACAGTGCATGTTAACAGAAGGACCTCTAGTGGTCAAAACTTCACATTATATCTAATACTCCACAAACTCTAAAATAAACCCGCTATCATATGGTATGACTGTGTAATAACATACCGTACAATATGACGTTAAATTAAGAGTTACTTCAGAACTTTTTTCCCCTGAAGGAAATTATTCTCTAGTTTTATTCTCTAGTTTTACACATCCTCTCTCTCTCTCTCTCTCTCTCTCTCTCTGAGAGGTTAAAAAAAAATCTATCTGTGGATTACTTCTAAATCCAGCACGGAGAACTTCTCTGACTGACAGCACTGATCCGTCAATGATTCATTCCCTCGGGCCAATCAGCTCACATCGTCGTGGTCATGTGACACAGAGGAGGGGTAATTAGGCTTATAAACGGTGGTGAATGGCATGGTGCTAAGCAGCGGCTAACGAGCGGCTTTATTAAAAAGAGGAACTGACCATCCCCTGGGTCGCTAGGCAGCAATGTAACCATGCCAACCGAAGGCCCACCCCCCAGGCTTTAATTGATGTGACCTTTTCAGACAGGACTTTAATTAAGCTCTGAAACACACACACACAGTCCCACACCCCTCAGCCTGGTGAAAGCAGCTTGTGCAGATTAACTCATCATGAGGCCCGTCGGCTGCACGGCTACACACTCGGGCTTGTGCCGTCAACACATCTGGCTTTATAATGGAGATCCTCGAGGTCAGTAAAAGACGTTAGGAAAAGCGAGACAATGAATTTCCACTGTATGAGTTGTGTAACAGTCTGCGCGGTTACACGTGTACTCCATGATAAGGAGGTCACAAGGTTGTGGAAACACAAACATCTGTCAAAGTGAGCTTGAGGCAATAAGGATGCTTTCTCCTTTGCCTTTGGTGGATTTAATCCAAATCATAGCCATTAGTCTTGATGGCTTTACATCTGCCACCAGTGATCAGGGACTATACACATTTGTGTTTCATGTGTGTTTGTTCTGAACAGAAAGAATACTTTAACACATAAATCCACACAGCTTTTAACTTTTTTACAAGGATGTTCCTTCAATCTTCAGAAAACACCACCATAGCTCTTCTCTAGCCTCTTCATATCTTCCTGGAGCTCGGTGTGAATTTAGTCTTGTTGGGAAAATATGGTTGAGTCTTTAGGCTACTCTTGAGCCACATTCACACTGCAAGTCTTAATGCTCAATTCGGATATTTTGCTCAGATCTGATTTTTTTGTTTGGCTGTTCACATTACCTTTTAAAATTTGACCGATAATCAGACACCAGTGTGAACTGTTTGCTGTTTCGAACTGACCCGCATGCGCAAACGAACAATAACAATGACGTCGCACGCCGTTGCGCTAAAAAGTTGGCGAGGTTATGGAGGAAGTATTGCATCATCTGGTGCAAGCAAACATATCATGTAATGCTATAATGTGATGTATTCAATGCAAGCATTATGAGCTGGTTCACGTAACCACTTTATATAACACACTTAACACACACGTTACCAGTCACGTTTTCGCAGGCGCAAAAAAAAAAAAGGTTTCGCCGGCGCATAATTGTGACGAATGTCGAATCAAATCCGCCTTGGCTGTTCACACTGTGGCCACATTGGAAAAGATCAGATTTGGGTCTGATTCAGGACCACATATATAAGTGGCCAGATTTGAGTGTTCACACTACTCCTGAAGAAGTCTGACCTGGAACAATGATTTTGATTCTGATGTCTTAAGTATGTTCAATGAAAAATGTTTGATTTCACTTTTTATTTCCTAATCCCTGCCTGTGCGCACATCCTATTACTTCCTTTCGACTCATAACCCCAGAAATATGTTTTTTTTTTGCTCTTCTGTGCCACAAAAAAAGGCAAGAATCAAACTGGGTGAACCTGACTGTTCTCTACTTTCTGCACGCTAGGGTTTAGTTTATCATGATGATCTTTATAATAGATAATTACGGTTTGTTACACCAATATTACTGACAAAATGGCTGTGGAGAACACACACACACACACACACACACACACCTCTTTCTAGGAGGCCAGTCTGCAGGAGCGATCAAATGAAGATGGGGTTGAACCCAAGAGGCCAATTTCCTGGCGTTAAAATTTAATGTTTATCCTCATAAATGCTAAACCTCCCAGATCCCCCTGCCTCTCCCTTCTGTGTCACTTCCTATTGAGCTGCGGGATGAATTAAAAATGAGTCGCTGTGTACATGTGTGTGCACGAACAGATTAAGCATCTCAATTCATTTATTTATTACCTCAGCTTATGAACATAAAGCAGTTTGTCTTTTGTTTTGTTTTTTTAACAGGAGCGGACATAAACCTGACACCCAGGTAGTAGTTGCATGGCAGAGAAGAAAATAGGTACAGCAACCAAAGGAAAGGAAAGAAAAGAACGAAGAGGGGGGAAAAAAAAAGAATGACAAAAACAAAAAGAAACACACACTTCTCCACAGTAACATTTGGGGGTGTGGGGGTGAAGTTGTGTTTACGTTGCCAACATGTCCAAGAAAATGTAGGATAGTTACATTCTGCATGAAGCTGTTTATATTCAGCTCCAACTAGAAGAAAAACACGGACAGAACGCCAAAATACAAGGTTATCTTTTCCTTCTTATCTTAAACCTTCGCAGTAAGTTAGCAAGACTCTGACTATCTCAAGCATGTGTGGGCTAAACAGAAATTTCAATTTTGTAAAAAACATGTTCTGCACCCATCAAAGCAATGCCATGTCACCATGCGTGTGTGGTGTGAAGAAGAAAGCTGAAATAATACTGACTAATCACATAACACCTCCCCCAGGCCAGCTCTCAACCAGCGAAAACACAGCTTGCCACTCGGAAATGCGGCACAATTTGGGAACAAAATCTGTGTTGATTACCGGTTCAGGAACTTTCAAAATGCTTTAATGGATGTTTTTTAAATGGAAGTAACAAGCAAAGGAAGAAAAAAAATTCAATAAGTCACACCGACTGTTACTGCACCATCACAGATAGATGAGTCGGTGACAGTTTCAGGGTTGTAACTACTCTGACAACCAGGCTTTCACTTGCTCTATATATTATTTTAGATACAAGTTAAAATAATATTTTAATAATCTCTTGCTTTTGTATGTCTCTCTGTCAGCAGTGGGGTCCTCCTGGGTCTCCTGCCATAGCGTTTCTTTTCATTCAAATGTTGACGGATAGTTAGCACTGACACTGATGCGCCCTGAGCCTGCAGGACAGCTTGAATTTCTTTGGAACTTGTTTGGGGCTGCTTATATCCTCCATCCAGACTGTCCTGCGTTGCAACCTATCATCAATTTTTCCACAAAATGTCCACGTCTAGGGAGATTAGCTACAGTGCCATGGGTTGCAAACTTCTTGATCATGTTGTGCACTGTGGACAAAGGAACATCTAGATCTCTGGAGAGGGATTGTAACCTTGAGATTGTTTATTTTTTCCACAATTTTCCTTCTCAAGTCCTCAGACAGTTCTCCTCTTCTCTTTCTGTTCTCCATGCTTAGTGTGGCACACACAGACAAACAATGCAAAGACTGAGTCAACTTCTCTCCCTTTTATCTGCTTTCAGGTGTGATTTTTATATTGCCCACCCCTGTTACTTGCTCCCAGGTGAGTTTAAAGGAGCATCACATGCTTGACACAAACTTATTTATCCACAATTTTGAAAGGGTGCCAATAATTTTGTCCAGCCCATTTTTGGAGTTTTGTGTGAAATTGTCAAATTAGCCTTTTTTTCCCCCCTCTGTTTTTTTTTCAATACACACAAAGGAAATAAACGTGTATAGCAAAACTTGTAAAAAAAAAAAAAAAAAAAAAAGCTTTTTTTTGCTCGTTACTGCCAGAAATAAAAACATACACTAAATATAATGCGCACGCGCAGACACACACACGCGCACACAGACACACACGCGCGCACACAGACACACGCGCGCACACAGACACACACGCGCGCACACAGACACACACAGACACACACACACCAGGAGATCAGGGAACTCTGTGGGTGGCATCACGTAAATGACAGTTACTCAAAAATGGCTGAACACAGTTGTATGATTCATGCTGATGTTAGAAATTAAAAGCCTCTTTGCTGATTTGTACTACAAAAGCTTGATAGAAAGCTAAACAGTTTGGTGCTGTGTGAATTCACTTACACTTTGAGTCCTGGCGAGTCCTCGGTGTAGAAGCGCCACATGCCACCTGTACCTGCTGATGCTGTAGCCCGGCCTGCAGACCGTGTACCACTGCCAGTCGCTTTCCTGTAAAAAGTGTGGCAAGAAAGAGAGATAATTCTGAATTAGACACTTCAACAACAAAGAGTCATGTTATTCATTATCTCTGAATGAGGCATTCCTACTCCAGCAGATAACAGTACTGACTTAATCACTCTGAACTAATTACTTTCTTACACACACACACACACACACACACACCCCACTCAACCCCTACAGACCTACTCAGCCCCTACGCACCCACACACTCAGCCCCTACACACACCCACTCAACCCACCCACACTCGACCCCCACACCCACCCACTCAACCCCAAACCCACTCAATCCCACACAACCCCTACAACCCCCCACTCAACCTCTTCACCTCCACCCACTCAATCCCTACACCCACTCAATCCCACACCACCCCTACAACCCCCACACACAACCCCACTCAACCCCCACCGCCCACTCAACCCCTACACCCCCCCACACTCAACCCCTACACCCACCCCCCACTCAACCCCTACACCCACCCCCCACTCAACCCCTACATCCACCCCCTACCTACTCAACACCTACACACACACACACACACGACCCACAAGCACCCTACACCCACCCTTTTTTAGTGCGACCTCATAATGTGGTTGGTTTAAGGTTTATTGAGAGCTCCTACCTCTGTCTGACTGTAGATCCTGCTGCTCTCGGGGCCACCGTCTTGCTGGGGGAACGGCCAGAGGCGCCGACACTAGATGCGCTTGCTGCGGGTCCAGGCTGAAACCAAAATATAAAAAGTATTATATAATCATATTCTTAAGTATTATGTAATATCATGCCTCATAACACCAACAGTGACAGTCAACACTGGAGCTGACCTCATAGTACTAGGATATTTTACACCAACATCATTCAGAAACATAAGACTTTTGCATACATGTGGCTTTCAACAAGCCACTGAATCCAGATCAACATAGAAATGGTGTAAATGTAATGGAATTGACATTTTAACACTCAGATTTGATCCTCTCTGAAAACATAACCTGAATCAAAGGGGGAACAAAAACTAAACTTATAAAAAGTGCTGTTATTCTCTCCTGAGGAAACCACATGTGCCAAGACTTTTTGAAAACAGGGTTTCAGAGTGTGTGTGTGTGTGTGTGTGTGTGTGTGTGTGTGTGTTAGGGGGTCTGCATTGCTTAAAAACACTACACAACAAATCACATACATACAGTTAGTTTTAGAATAATTAAAAATTAGCACAAAGAGCACTTGTATGCAGAGAGGAGATATAAAGAGCTTGGAAAATGTTTGATACATTTAGTTAAATGGTACTTTTATGGTGGTCCACTAACCCAAAGCCACGTATGCAAAACTCCATCTAATTAGCACGGGTACTTAACAACAGGGTACTTAACAGTCAATTTAACAAAAAAAGCAAGAAAACTTCATATTTTAAAAGAAGGAGAAATGTAAATAAATCAATTCGCATGCAAAAAAGAAAAAAAAAGAAAAAAAGAAAATAAGCGTTAGCCTGACTGACAGGTAGCTAACGTTAGCTATCTACTGTAAAGCTTTGCCTGGTTACTGTAACTAAGACCGTAAATTCACATTAAATACATTTTTTTTAAAAACTTACCATGTTGTTTTGAGCTTTTTGTTAGCGTTCGAGGGTAAAAACCTGAGCAGGCGGTCACTGGGAATGAAGTGTCTAAAAAGAAGGGGCTATTTTCTGCTGACGATTTACAGAAAAGGCCACGACAACTCAAGGAAGGACCCAATTAGCTGCCCATTTGTGATGCCTGTTGAAATTTCTAACCAAAAATAAACATATAACAAAATTTAAAAAACGTACATTAATTGAATAATATTTACAAATATTCATTAAAATTAGATATTATTATTTTGTCGGTTAAAGTTATCTTATGTGCCGTTTTATTTATAATAATTGAAGCAGGCAAAATTACAGCAAGCATAGTAGCAAGAAGCGATGACGTGCCTTACTTCGTGATGACGCGACATTTTGGCTCTTGCAGAGCGTAGTTTCCTTCTTTTTGTACTCGATTGTACATTGATTACCTGTATGGATTTTTGAGCCATAATGGCAGCTTGTTAGTTACAGTACGTAGACTAATACGGTTACTAGAGGTAAGTATTAAGATATCAGTTTTGTAATTATTAAATGACATAAACAATGTCAATGTATGAATGAGAGCTTCTATGTCTCTGAGGCTAATTTATATTCTAACTATAATAACTGTAAATAATAACACAAAATTCCGTAACAGTTTGCATTGTACTATTGTTTACATCCTACAAGAGTTTGGTCAGAATGAAACTTGATATAATATGGGCAATCTACATTATAAACACACACACAGACATACACACAGACATATACATACACATATATATATATATATATACACACAGACCCACACACAGACATATACATACACACACATATATATATATATATATATATATATATATATATATATACACACAGACCCACACACAGACATATACATACACACACATATATATATATATATATATATATATATATATATATATATATATATATATATATATATACACACAGACCCACACACAGACATATACAGTACATACACATATATATATACACACAGACCTGCAAATTTCAGGAGTTTAACAGTTGGGTCACTTGAAGTGCGGTCATTAGTATAGGAAGTAATAGATAATACCAATATCTTATCAAAAGATGTTCAGAATAATGAACTGTATCAGTGGGACACAATGGTGATCAGTGATTGGCTGTTTGGAATAACGATGATTAGTGATTGGTCCTAGATAATATTGTTATTCTCAGATTTGTTTTTGAGAATAATGCTGATTTTCTGGTGGCAATGTGGCTTAGTGGTTAGCACGTTCGCCTCACACGTCCAGTGTTGGGGGTTCGATTCCCACCTCCGCCTTGTGTGTATGGAGTTTGCATGTTGCATGGTTTCCTCCGGGTACTCCGGTTTCTTCCCCCGGTCCAAAGACATGCATGGTAGGTTGATTGGCGTCTCTGGGAAAAATTATCCGTAGTGTGTGATTGTGTGAGTGAATGAGTGTGTGTGTGCCCTGCGATGGGTTGGCACTCCGTCCAGGGTGTATCCTGCCTTGATGCCCGATGACGCCTGAGATAGGCACAGGCTCCCCGTGACCAGAGGTAGTTCGGATAAGCGGTAGAAAATGAGTGAGTGAGTGCTGATTTTCTCTGAGAATGATGGTGATCGGTTGACCTTGTGTCATGATGTTGATCACTGTTTGATTGATTAGTGATTAATCGTTGAGAATAATGGTGATCAGTGTATTTAGGAATAAAATTGGTGACTGATTGCTGGGAGAAATGATCATTGATGCTTTTTACGGTTTTTAGTGTTGTGAAAATAGTCAAAGTCAAAATAGTCAAAAATTTAATTTAAAAGTAAAATAAAAATGGAAATAAAAGGGAGCAAGCTGTAGAAGAAAAAATAAAATGACAGAATCGAGAAATATATAGCAGAAGGATGTAATTCAGTGACTGAATATATGATTAGTGATATAAATATACTATAGAATAAAGTGCTCATGCGCAATCTCGGTGCAGTTTTATTGCATATATGTAAATTGTACAGTAATGCACATTGTTCAATGCATGATTTTCCTTTTGGGTGACTTGTTAGTGAAGTTTAGTAATCCTGGTGTTTAAAATCTTCTGCTGTGTGTCGTGTTGCAGCAACAGCAGCATGGTTCGAGTGGTCTTTTTGCACCCTGATTTGGGAATAGGAGGTGCGGAGCGACTGGTGGTGGATGCAGCTGTTGCCCTGCGCTCACGTGGATGCAGTGTAAAGATCTGGACAGCACATTACGATCCACAGCACTGCTTCTCAGAAACGCTCTCACCGGACCTGCCTGTGGAGTGTGTTGGCGACTGGTTGCCCACCAGTGTGTGTGGGTACTTCCATGCCATCTGTGCCTACCTGCGCATGATTTATGTAGCCCTCTACCTAGTGTTCCTGAGCGGAGAGGAATACGATGTGGTTTTCTGTGACCAGGTAAACATTGGTTGTTTTTTTCCTGTCTTTGCTGGGTGGCGCTCCAGTCCGTATGGAACTGATCAGCACCCAAGCACATACTGATCAGTTGTTTCTATGATTGTGATTGCACTGTAATATTCAGCAGTTGTTCTTATAAACAAAATGTGACAAGATGCTTTCTTTTTCAGAAGTCATTTCTGAAAGTTTTTGTGTACAGATATTTTTGGAAATTAGGGTGTCCAAACAGAACATAAGGAAACATTTGGGCCTCGTCCCAAATGGCATACCACACGCTAGTATATGTTGTTCCCCAGTCAATGCCAAATGATCTAAATTGCCTGTAATGCAACGCCACTAGTTTTATCAGAATAGGCTGTTGTCAGCCATCTTGAAAATCTTTTTTCCTCCAGCGTAGGCACCTGGTAGCCACGCCCCCTTCCGTTATGTAGCAAAGCTGCGAGTGTTAAGTTCAAGAAGTTTCCAACATTCAACACTTTTTTTTTTCCAGTTGAATAAGTGCATTATCAATGTACTTGAAGTGCATCAACATTCTTGTTGAAATTCTCAGTGTAAACACAGTACTTACAATAAGTATGCGATTTGGGATGAAGGTTCTATCTTGTAACTAAGGTTTTCTAATAAAATCTCTTTTAGGTGTCTGCATGCATTCCTGTCCTGCGTCTGGCACGCCACAGGAAGAAGGTCCTCTTCTACTGCCACTTCCCCGATCAGTTGCTAACTGAGCGCCGTTCTCTGCTCAAGCGTCTCTACCGTGCGCCCATAGACCGCCTGGAGGAGTTCACGACCGGTTTGGCCGACCTCATTGTAGTCAACAGCAAATTCACCGCCGACATCTTCAAACAGACCTTCCCTAACCTGGCAGAGATCCAAACAGATGTCCTTTACCCCTCTCTGAACACGTCCACTTTTGATAAGAAAGTCAAAGACCTTGACGGGTTGATCCCTGAGCACCGCCGCTTCCTATTTCTCTCGATAAATCGCTATGAGAGGAAGAAAAACCTGCCGTTAGCATTGCAAGCGCTGGCTGCGCTAAAGGAGCGGATTTCAGCTCCCCAGTGGGAACAGGTACACCTAGTGATGGCAGGTGGCTATGACGAGCGGGTGGCTGAGAACGTGCAGCACTACGCTGAGCTGCGCTCTCTAGCCGCCACTCTCAGCCTAGAGGAGCACGTCACCTTTCTGCGCTCCTTCTCTGACCAGCAGAAGGTGGCACTGCTAAGCAAAAGCACTTGTGTCCTTTACACTCCCAGCGGTGAGCACTTTGGAATTGTACCAGTTGAGGCCATGTACATGCAATGCCCCGTGATTGCCGTAGCCTCCGGAGGACCTCTGGAGTCCGTGGCGGACGGAGAGACAGGCTTCTTGTGCCAGCCAACAGCCGAGAGCTTTGCCGAAGCCATTCAGAGATTTGTGGTTGATCCGGAGCTCAAGCAGTGTGTAGGGAAGGCAGGAAGGGACAGAGTGCTAGGGCGCTTCTCTCTGCAAGCTTTTACCGATCAGCTTTATCAATATGTCATCAGTTTGGTCAACTGATCCTTTGACACCCTCCTGCTGTTATTCTACTGACTTGGTGCTGAAAGAATGTACTCTCTAATTAAAGAAGAGAGCCTTGAACATGTAGGGAATTGACCTATCGAACACTGGAGCTGGAGTGACAGTACAGGACAATGTGGAGCAGCTGCTGACTGAGAGGTTCATGATTTACTCTGGACATTGAATGTGTGTCTGTGTGTGCATCTATGAGATGAGATGCTTTTATTGCTAAGTAGCAGATGTCTTACGATACGTAACACGGAACGTTTTCCGACACAGGACCGTTATTTTATATATGGGTTTGGGATTTATTTGTGACCGTTCGCTTCCTTATCAGAGATTTAATGAAAAAAATTTTCATCAATAAACAAATTGGTGCACAATGTTGTGTTTGTTATATCACTACCAAAATGCCACAATGTCTTTGTATCAGTTTATTGCTCTAAAATATCAGAGTTCCAGTTGAAAATATAAAGTGGGCTTGATCTAACAAAATATTTTAAGAACAATATTATTCCACCACAACACTTTGTGCCGCACATCGTCACGTTCGTAGACAGTGACGTTTTCCAGTCTGATTTTTCTCTTTATTGGTTTATTTATTCATTCAATCATCATTAGGAACTGTTTTTATTCTTATCACTGATCATGGGACAAAGAGTCCACAGCTTTGCCCTTTTTTCTCTGTTAGTTCACAAAACTGAGTTTCATGAATTCACAGCTCTGAATGAAGCAAAAGTAACAGATGCCAGAAGCAAATACACACTTTTTTTTTTATTATTATTTTGGTCTCAGGGGTTTTTTTTTATGCCGGATGACCTTTCTGATGCAACCTTCCCATTATATCTGAGCCTCAGTGGCTGGGATGGTTCGCTGCCTGGAAATCGAACCCAGGCCGCGGTGCTTAGATTGTAGAAAATTCTAAATAAAATGCAGAAATTAACATAAATTTCTGAGATTTCTTTTTCTTCAGTCATGTGAAATCACAGAAATCTTTAAAATCCTATGCCATTCCTGAGCCTTTAACAATGTATGTAAAGTGTCAATTATCAGGGGATAATAGGGTTGACTCTTTATTGCCATCGTTGGTGGTAATTTGATTCGGAACAGCTCAACAGTAAACAGTTGCCATTACACTAAAAAAGGGAAAGACATGACAAGATAAAAAATCTGCTTGAATGAGATAATGAATCAGAGGGAAAAAAAACATTTACAACATTAAGGGCATCTTACGGGAGTGCAGCAGAGTTGCTGTATTTATTCCTGACACCTAGTCACACCAGTTGTCTTCCTCTTCCTCTGTTCTGTCGTTGTCTTTTTGTTCCCTGGTCCTGACCTTTAACATCATTTAAGATGTCATCAGAGACAAATTAGAATCAAGGCATATTATTTTCTCAAAAATGCATTCACAAGTCAGAAAATTATTTTTATACAGTACCTGGGTGGCTGTTAATACATTATAAGAGAACACCACAAGTCCTGGTTATAGTACGTTTGGAACCAAAAAGTACCAAAATGTGTTTTTTTGTTAAAGATAAAATGCTGGAAATACAAGGGAATTTTTTTTCATGTAGGCTTTATTATAGCACCATCTTTAATTTCTTAATAGGGATGAACACTTAATATCATCACTGAGGCTTGTGTATCTGTTTTGTTGGCAGTTTCAAAGCACAATTTCTTCTTGGGTCTGATTAACACAAGATCTATTAAGGTCTTGAGCTTATCTGGGTGTTGATTGGGCTTTAATCATGCATTATTAGAGAGCGCTTATGAGGCTAGGAAGGGTGTAAATAACAGGGAAGTGTGACATGATAACCTTTAGAGAATACAGAGTTTAAAGAGCATTGATGGAATCTCTTTCTCATTATGTTATCAGCTCATTTGAATCAATCAATTTTCTTTTGAACGTGAAAAATGACAAGTGTGAGAGCAAGTGCTCGTACTCAGGAGTCTCGACACACGGTGTGTTGTGTTCTTGTCCCAATTTCACCTGCCTTCTTTGACAAGATGAGTCAGTTTTTTGGATGTGCAGAACATCCAAGGATCATTGTTTTTATGTGGCATGTAGGAGCAGGTGATTGTCAGCACGGTGCTACAATATAATGAAAGTTATTGCCTCGGTCATCACCAGTCAAGAAGCTTGCTTCAAAAAGCTTTGTCCATCTGACCTGCTCAGCAGCTATATCTTGCTCTGAAATGCTACTGGTACATTCTGAATAAAAATTAGTTTCTTATTAGACTGATTAAAACCGAAAGGCTAAGGGGAGCGCGTCTGATAATTCGCTCTTACTGCAGTGATATATACAGTATATATATACGGTGGCTTAGTGGTTAGCACGTTCGCCTCACACCTCCAGGGTCGGGGTTCGATTCCCGCCTCCACCTTGTGTGTGTGGAGTTTGCATGTTCTCCCCGTGCCTTGGGGGTTTCCTCCGGGTACTCCGGTTTCCTCCCCCGGTCCAAAGACATGCATGGTAGGTTGATTGGCATCTCTGGAAAATTGTCCCTAGTGTGTGAGTGCGTGAGTGAATGAGAGTGTGTGTGTGCGCCCTGCGATGGGTTGGCACTCCGTCCAGGGTGTATCCTGCCTTGATGCCCGATGACGCCTGGCTCCCCGTGACCCGAGGTAGTTTGGATAAGCGGTAGAAAATGATTGAATGTTGGCTCTGGCTTGAAATCTTAAAGGAATTCCTGTGTTACCTCTGACTGCTACAAAGTTGACACTGGAGACTCATTCCCAAAAATACCATATAAACAACACAACTGCAACAATTACACACTTTTGTTTGTTTATGTGGACCTCCACCTTACCCACTTCCTGTGAGTTAGCTGTAGATAATCTGTTAGAACATACTCATTAGTATAAACCTGTGATTTGATTTATATTGATCCCTAAAGAGGGTGGCACGGTGGCTTAGTGGTTAGCATGTTCGCCTCACACCTCCAGGATTGGGGGTTCGATTCCCGCCTCCGCCTTGTGTGTGTGGAGTTTGCATGTTCTCCCCGTGCCTCGGGGGTTTCCTCCGGGTACTCCGGTTTCCTCCCCGGTCCAAAGACATGCATGGTAGGTTGATTGGCATCTCTGGAAAAATTGTCCATAGTGTGTGATTGCGTGAGTGAATGAGAGTGTGTGTGCCCTGTGATGGGTTGGCACTCCGTCCAGGGTGTATCCTGCCTTGATGCCCGATGACGCCTGAGATAGGCACAGGCTCCCCGTGACCCGAGGTAGTTCGGATAAGCGGTAGAAGATGAATGAATGAATGAATGAATGATCCTAAAGAGCAAGAGGCAACAGTGGCAAAGAGAAACTTCCTGAGAAAATACAAGGAAGAAACCCTTTAGAGGAACCAGACTTTAAAGGGAACCCATCGTCATCTGGATTTCTGGTATCTTCATGTGCTTTCTGAAAATTCCATGTAGTCCATCCTTTTTGGTCTCCGCTTCTAGGAAGGCTTTCCACTAGATTTTGGAGCACGAATGTTCAGTCAGTGTTCCAGTTCATCCCAAAGGTGTTCATTGGGGTTGAGGTCAGAGCTCTGTGGAGGACTTGACTTCTTCTTCTCCAACATTGGTAATGCATGTTTTTTGGACCTTACTTCGTGCAGAGGCATTGTTATGCTGGAACAGGTTTGCACTAGTGTGGTGGAATACACAAACTTACTGAGATGCTGGTACTTCTATTGTGATATGTAGGAAAATGTAGATGTGCAAATGATGATGTCAGACTGTCAGCGAAAACAGTACTTTTGTCCAACACCTCAATAGGACACATGTTGTTTCGTCCATTAACTGTTCACCTGCGAGTGTCTCTCTCTCTTTCTCTCTCTCTCCTTCTCTCTCTCTCTCTCTCTCTCTCTCTCTCTCTCTCTCTCTCTCTCTCTCTCTCTCTCTCACTCTATCACACACACACACACACACACACACACACACACACACACACACACACTTCCAGACATACATGCAGAGTGATAGCTCATCGCTGCTGCATGTAAAAGACAAACCTCAAACTATTTGTATTCATGACCTGCCTTTTAGTGCTTTCTTACATTGTATACGATTTAAAATTTTACTACTTCCATAAAATATTCTGCTCTATTAGCATTTTTCGAGCCTGGGTAATTGATGTAGTGTGTGGTGTGAGTTTTGATTTACATTTGTATTATAAAACATCTCACTGCAGCGCTTTATTAAAGCAATCACTAATATATCACTCTGCAGCGTTATGGCCAAAATGATAGGCTCAGTAAAGGCGGATATTTATCACTGAAGATGATAAATGTTTTAAAAAAAAAACTGGAAAGATTCTCCTACATAGCCAAAGAGTTTTTATGTACCCTGTTTTAACAAATACACCCCGTTTTTACAAGGGTTTTGTGTGAATGTATTAAAACTTGTTCAGTTCTTGTTCAGCTAATTATTTTGTACTGGGTGTTTGAGCATTGCTGTATGTGTGTGTGTGTGTGTGTGTGTGTGTGTGTGTGTGTGTGTGTGTGTGTGTTCAAAGTAAACTAGATACACTAATTTGCACTTTGGCACTTTAAGATGATCCTATGTTCAGTTTGTCCACACTGAATGTTTTCTCTTTCTTTTTTTCTTCTAAACACATTTTGGTCTCAGATGATCAGCTCTTGCCTCTAGAGTGCTTCATGTGTGTGTGTGCGTGCGTGTGTGTGTGTGAGTGAGAGAGATAGAAAGAGAGAATGAGCCATGGGAGCTGCTGATTGCCCCTGGTGATACTGGCTCGTTTCCAGCCCTCAGCCGACCCCTAATCAACAAGCTGTCAATCACTGGGTGAGAGTGACACTCCGTATTCACTGCTCTCCTGAGAGCCCTGATTAGTCACATACACACCCTTGCACACGCAGACACACACACATACACATTACGGCAACCCCCAAATATCCACTATTACCCACCACCTCTCACACACAAACCAACCAACCTGCACGTGTCCTACTACCATCATGCTGTGCATCTAGATGGTATGCTCAGCCAGAAGCAAACATCTGGCTTAAATATTACAAATAACATTTGTGTATGATACACTTACGTCCAATAAATAGCGTGTGTTTTTGTGCGTCCACCTCAGGGGAGTGTAATCAGTTAGAACAATCACGGAAGACTGGCAGCGGCTGGCAGGGTGTCAGTAATGCCCACGGCCCAGCTGGAAGGAAGCTTCTCACCTGAGTAGGGGTCATGTCAATCACACTCTTTTCCTCCCTCTTCCATCGTTCCCTACACGCACACACTCCACCTATTTACCTCTAGACAAAAGCACAGTGTGGCGCGAGCGTATGAGTGCGTGGTGCGATGGCAGAATAGATTGAGCTGTCAGATCAGTTGCTCGGAAGGAAGATTAATAACCGGCACAAACAATAACAGCCCTGCTATCACCATAAATATGCTAATGACTGTTATCAATACAGCGGTTAATGGAAGTGCGGGAATTACAGAGACGGCCAAGAGAGAGGGCACAAGGGCCACGAATTCATTCAAAATCCAGCACACGTTTAAATATACAACAGCCTTACTAAGACAACGCATAACTTGTGTGTTAGTGAAATTGGAGCCGGAACGTTCATCCCAAGGATTTAATTAAGGGGCTACAGGGTAAATTTGTGAAGGCAGCAGCATGGCGGCAGCTGTTATAAAGATAGTTTATTGATGATTGAATTACTTTTGGATTAATACTTACTTCTGTTCTGAAAGTGCATGTAATGTAAGTTTGAAAGATGATAAGCTGGTGTTCAACACTTTATGAAGCTAAGTACCATTTCTGACTGGATTCTGTGCACAGTATGGTACAGTATCCTCCTGCAATGAGATGACAGGAACCACCACAGACCACCACTGACCAAATATTACTTGGTGTGCTGGACCTTTTTAGAACAGCAGTGACACTTGAATAATAGTGCCATCTTAGGCTGGTTTATCCTTTTGTGACTGTGTATGTTTGAGCTCAACAAGGCATCATTGGTGTCCAACTTCATACACGCACATAACGTGAGAGGGTGCTTTAACCCACGAGAAAGTTCAGAAAAATGAAATCTAAAAAAGAACAGTCTCTGAGACAAACACAATGCAGAGTCCCATGTTTTATTCATCTTCTACCGCTTATCCAAACTACCTCGGGTCACGGGGAGCACACACACACACTCTCATTCACTCACGCAATCACACACTATGGACAATTTTTCCAGAGATGCCAATCAACCTACCATGCATGTCTTTGGACCGGGGAGGAAACCGGAGTACCCGGAGGAAACCCCGAGGCACGGGGAGAACATGCAAACTCCACACACACAAGGCAGAGGCGGGAATCGAACCCCGACCCTGGAGGTGTGAGGCAAACGTGCTAACCACTAAGCCACTGTGCCCCCCATGTTTTATTATATTAATGAATAGAAGACAACAGAGGACAAAATGAAAATAATCAAGTCACAAAAAGTCACAATGCCACCACCACCACCACTAAATCTAGTTCTTTTTACTAATTATATGCCAGAAAAAAATATATCCTTAAAATATACAGTGAAAGTGAAGACAGTTATTAAAACAAAAGCTATTTCAGACTTTGTTATGACCTTGACTGTTAGGATCTATGTTTACAGGTAAGACTAATTCACCCAGTTGTTCTTGAGATAACATGCTGACAGAGAATCTCAGACAGACACAATGACGAATGGATGGACAGACGGATGGATGGACCAATGGCAAAAACAATCATAGCTTGTGATAAAAATGAGTTCTGAGGTCTTGACCATTTGTATGACACTAATACTAAAAACAAGCAATTCCCAGACAACTCAGAGAGTCTACAGTGCTCGCCGTTGGACTCGGGGAGGAAACCACCAAAGCAAAAAAAAAAATAGTAAGAGGGAAGAAGTAAAAGAAAGAGAGCAGTGAATGTAAAGAAAGAGCGGAAGGGGGAGCTTGAGCGAGAGAAGCACACCCCAGAGGAACGTTAGGACCCTAAGCTATTACTTAATTGCTTTATCCAGGATGTCCTCGCACTGCTGGTCTCAGAAGCTATTTCTGTGTGTCTTTATGTGTCTCAATGTCCCCATGATGATGGTAATACAAGACTATTTTTACCTTTTGGAGAAATGGTCCTTGTGAGAAGAGGTATATTTATTTGATTGAAAAAAATTACATTAAACAGTTAAACAATTAAAATGGTTACAGTTAAGGTCAGGGCAAGCATATGATGCAGGCATATCTGTGTGTGTGTGTGTGTCTTTGTGTGTTAGACCTGAACTGTCATCAGTCTCATATTGACCTTTTTCAAACTGTGCTCTGAGCATGGACACTAAGCTCATAAAACCAGTCTCAGAAGGTTTGTATGTGTGTGTTTGAGTGTGTGTGTGTGTGTGTGTGTGTGTGTGTGTGTGTGTTTGATTGATATAACCATATCTCCTGGGTGATTTTTTTACTAGTTTAACCTGCAGTAAGGCTGTAATTAACTCAAGCTAATTATTGCCAGGCAGAGTTTAGAAGGCATGGGAGAGGTTTGTTTGCCTGCACAGATAATCACCGCTTAAGGCAAATGTGTGTGGGGTGTGTGTTATAAATTTAGAATATAGAGTGTATAGCATGATTGTTAGTGTTTATTTATTTAGTCATATTGCACAACCACATTGTCAGTCTTGTTTTGGATCTGAATTACAGCCAGAATGGGACACCAGTCTACACCGGCACACAGAGTGGTCAATCCAAATACAAGCCTGTTTTTGGACAGTGGGAGAAAACTGGGGAACATGTACAACTCCACACAGACACTAATCTGAGATTATTATCTAACCAGGATCTGTACAAGTGTCTCCTGTTTTTTTTACTCATTCTTACACTTATATATTAACATGACCTACTATGATGATAAAAGTTTGATCATTGATCTCATAAATGAAAACAACAACTGCCAGCATCCGATCCATCTCTTTTATCCTGTTATCATCCAAACAGAGGCGTAACATATTCAATTACCTTCTGAGCCTCATTCAGAAATCTATGATCCTGAGAGATGGAAAGAGAGGAAAGAGAGAATAAGAGGTTCAGTGAGGGGAGAACACATGGGAAATCACAGCTCTCCATAGCACAGCACACATCTGTCCCTCACTATGCAAGAGATGATGGGATACCGGAGGTCAGCAAAGAGGGTCAGAGTGGACAAAAGCTCCGAAAGCTCGTATTTTCCTTTTTATTTTCCCTGTTGCTCTATTCATCATGCCATTTCTCTTCCTCTCTTTTCTCTTCACACAATTATCTTCTTACCTCCTTCTCCTTTTCCACTTTCTTTGATTTAAGTCTGATTTCAAACTTCAGATCTTGCATTCTTTGATATGGTTTGATTTAAACAATCTATATACAGTATAATAATGCAATCACCTTTGCATGCTTGTATAGTTCCACAAGTGTGTATTCTGTCTACTCTATTACCTAATGATATTAATTTATTATTGTTACAAAGGCCAACGGAGGACCTGCAGTGCTATCACTTTCTGCAACAATTACAGCAACACACACGGTGACAGGGTATTCCTCATATGACTGTTTGTGTGTGTGTGTGTGTGTGTGTGTGTGTGTGTGTAGGGGACTGATGAGTGATAATGACAAACATAAACTACCTCATCAGTGCTTGTGATTACAAGTAATGATTGGGTCTTTTATTAAGATAACATGCCTTTGTAATAGCAAAGGTATAATATATCAAATTTAATCAAGATTACACAGGCTTAGAGCTGCACACATCTGCGGCTTTCTCCAGTAAAAGAAGCGATTAGCAAATAATGCTGTGTGAATTAGGAAAACATCCAAGACCAGAAATTAAAGTCATTTCCTCAGTTAAAAATGTAACGAGTACTACTTATTAATTGTACTGCACCTTTATTTTACTACACAACTGTCCATGAATGCATCCAGTTAGATGCTGTACAATATTCTATGCATAACTGTATAAGGAGACATTTACACCTGCTCATTTGTGCAATTGTTCAATTAGACTATAATGTGGCAGCAGGACAATACATAAAATCGTGCATACCATCATCTGTGGGTTTGGTATGAGCATTTTACAAACTGCTTGTATTTCCACACACACCAGTCTCTAGAGCTTACATTTACATTTACGTATTTAGTAGACACATTTATCTCATTTACACAATTGAGCACATAAGGACCTTGCTGAAGGGCCCAACAGTGGCAGCTTGGCAGTTTTGGGATTTGAACTTTGAACAAAAAACTGCCGAGTCTTCAAGCATAAACGCCTTACTAATGAGAAAGGTCAGAGAAGAACTGGTTGGAGCTGAAAGGACACCTATGGTGACTCCATCTTTTAATCGTGGTTAGCAGAAAAGCAGCTCCGAACGTACAAGTCATCAAATCTTGAGGCAGATTGACAGCAAGCAGAAGACCAAATGGGAATTCACACGCAGTAATAACGGCTGCCCAGTTTAAGGTGTAATACATGTGTAATGCTAACAAAGTGCCACATAATCTGGTATTTTACACACTATTTTAATGTGTTCGGTTTTAATTTTGTTATGTCAGCCCCGGACATTTCACCTCCAGACCACCAGAGGCCTCCCTTTCCTGAATATTAAAACTCTCTATGGTATTTTTTCTCTATATTAAGCACATGGTCACATACACAAAATGTCAGGGAACGGGGGTATGTTCATGGATAAAAAGACCCAAATGCAGGGATAACATAAAGGGGGTTTATTGAAGGGTAAAAAGAAACAACAAAACACATTAACACAGGAACAGAAACACAAATACAAAAAACAAGAGACAAGGACTCAGCAAAACACAGAGGTAAGACAACCGGTATAAATAGGGGTGACAATAATTGAAACACAAGGAACGGGTGTGCAGAGGCGGGAACGTGGCACAGAAACAAACCGCAACAATGTCATCCCAGGAAAAAGTCCAGACCAATTCCTGACAAAAAAGCTACGTTGAGATACTTTCTATACAAACATAATGAAAATGGAGACTCAATCAATTTTTTGTACTGATTATCAACACAGGATGATGGTGAATTTGGAGCCTATCCATGGAACTCAATGCACAAGGACACTCTGGACAGGGTGCTAACACATCACGTAACACAATCACATACACACTTACACACTGGACAATTTAGAGATCAGTCTACACCACGTCTTTGGTCTGCAAATTGAGTATCCGGAAGAAAGCCAAAACAAATGGAGAACAAGCTCACTGCACACAGGGTGGAGGCAGGAATCAAACCCTCAACCACCAACAGAGGTGTGAGGCAAATGTACGAACCATGAAGCAACCCTGAAAATGGAGACTCCTTCAGTCCTTTTTTTGTTTGTTTGTTTGTTTATTTATCTATTTATTTATTTATTTTAGATCACTACATTTATTCTGAGCCTTAGACTATGAGGAGCACCGAACATGTTCTTGTGAATTGGCTACTATAGAAACTGTAACTTAAGGCGAATGCACTTGAATGAGTGAATATTTATATAAACGTGTGACTTGAGTTTCTGGCTGTTATAAAAA
Organism: Tachysurus vachellii; assembly: GCF_030014155.1. NCBI lineage: Eukaryota > Metazoa > Chordata > Actinopteri > Siluriformes > Bagridae > Tachysurus > Tachysurus vachellii. The sequence continues at coordinate 10,877,501 of NC_083484.1, read as the reverse complement.
AAAAAATGAATCCATACCTTCTATTTTGACCAATCAGATGAGAGCGTTCAAGAAAACTATGTTATGTTTTTAGCTAATGAGCTTACATAGTCATTTAGATAGTTATTACTAGGTTTATATTAATAATTCAAATGATTTTGAAGCAAAAATCTAATGCCGGGACTGAATGCAAACGCCACAGCCGCACAAATCTTCCCATCGTGCAGCTGATTTCAAGAAAATATAAATGTCTTTTTTTTTCTCTCGTTCCATCTTGGGAGTTCATCTTGAAGTTGGAGATGTGCTGGAGGAGAATGCCATGGAGACTACTTCCCCTCTCTCACTTTTTCCTTTCTCTCTTCTCTCCCTCTCTCTTCTTCTCATCTTCTGCTCTTGCTGCGGGCTGTGGAGAGTGATTGGCGTCTCCCGTCGTGGATCGAGTGGCTCCTGGAGCCGTTTAGAAGAGCCTCTCACAGTTACCATGGTAATTGACAGAGATTGGCACTAAGGCATGCTGTTTGATCAAGTTAGCACTAATTCGTGTTTAATGGAGCTATTGATCGGAAAACACGCTGGTGTTTGTGTTCCAACAGCCCTGGTCGAAGCCGTCAGATTAGCTGAATACACCTGCATTAACACGGAAAAGACAAAACACGGAAACGCAAACGAGAGACTGATGTACAACAGATGTATTAGAGAAAAAAGGTTTGGGCAAACAGCAATACAAATAACCTGCCTAATGTTATTTTGGGGAATCTGAAATATTTTAAAGGGGGGCACGGTGGCTTAGTGGTTAGCACGTTCGCCTCACAACTCCAGGGTCGGGGTTCGATTCCCGCCTCCACCTTGTGTGTGTGGAGTTTGCATGTTCTCCCCGTGCCTCAGGGGTTTCCTCCCGGTACTCCGGTTTCCTCCCCCGGTCCAAAGACATGCATGGTAGGTTGATTGGCATCTCTGGAAAATTGTATGTAGTGCGTGAGTGCGTGAGTGAATGAGAGTGTGTGTGTGCGCCCTGCAATGGGTTGGCACTCCGTCCAGGGTGTATCCTGCCCGTGACCTGAGGTAGTTCGGATAAGCGGTAGAAAATGAGTGAGTGAGTGAAATATTTTAATATGAAATAATAATGTCTTAGAAGTTTAGAATTTTTTTTTCATGTCATTGTATGTCAGTTGCAGTTCATATATACTATAAACTATAAACTATAAACTCACACACAACCTTGTTCTTTTAATATTTTAGATATTTTACTCTGTATTATAAACACAACATAGCTAACAAACATTTCACTTAGAAATAACTGCCTTTCCTTTCCCTCTTATTTTTCTTCCCAATTTGGACCACGTGCCAATTTCCACCCACCTGAAGAAGAACCATCTTCTTCTTCATCATCTTTATCCTTGCCAGGGTTGTGGTGGATCTTAGTACACATGGGGGCAAAGTTGACAAATCCTCCACTGGAATTTAATAATATATTTTTTTTTTGTAATGGGAATAAAGTTCAGAAAAAACTAACAGTACTTTTTTTTTTATAATAAATGTATTTTAATATTGTAATTATTGTATATTGCCAAGGACGAAGCCAGACTCCAAGTAAAGTGAAATATTGTGGTCAACAAAGAGACGGAGATCACTCACATGCACAGACAAAGACACACACAAGCACACAGGCTCAATCCATCATGACAAACAGCTTCCCTCGAGAGAAAGGGGGAAGGAATCTAACGTGCCACACCATCAGCAGATTAATGGGCTAATACAAGGCACGTGCTCATAATGGGCTTCTGGAGAGAACAGGGACTCAGGAAGATTAGGCCAGACCTGTCCACAGTGAGCAACATACATCTCAATCGATCCCTGTGTATATATGTATGTGTGTGTATGTGTGTGTGTGTGTGTGTGAGAGAGAGAGAGAGAGAGAGAGAGAGAGAGAGAGAGAAAGAAAATTAACAAAAGCATGTGTGTGCGCATCTGAGTGTGACACTGAAAGTGATGGGCATCAGTGCAGGGCTCACTTTGCTGTCAGGATGGACAGACTTTTGACAAGTGAAGATGAAACCTCACACACACTCACTATATTGAGTAATAGGCCAGGTGTGTGTGTGTGAGAGAGAGAGAGAGAGAGCGATACAAGTGTCATTGACCTGATTCACCTAACATTACTATATCTGTGTTTCAGTGCATAACGTTCCTGTACTGTGCTTGTGTGTGTGTGTGTGTGTGTGTGTGTGTGTGTGTGTGTGTGTGTGTGTGTGTGTGTGTGTGTGTGTGTGTGTGTGTGTGTGTGTGTGTGTGTGTGGACAATTTTTCTCCTGAGATTTGCTCACAATTTGTTCATTTTTCAAATGCAATCCACGTGTTTTTAGATTTCCACATGCTTTTCTCGCTCGAGACGTTTTTTCACTTGTAGGTATAAAGGATAAATGAAGATATGATATAAAGGATATAAAGAGTGAAAATATATTCAGTGTGTTAATAGTGATTATATTCTTTTCTCCTTCAGGTTTGTCATCCTTCACTTTTTTCATTGCTGAAGTATATATTTATAATACTGAAATAATACCGAAATATACAGTACATATGCTATGTGTTATAGACGTCTTTGACATGTCACACTCTACGGTGCTTAGTTAAAGGCTCATATGAGCGTAGAAACACAGCGTTTTAAAGATTTGTAGTTTTTGTATTTCTGCTTTTCCATAGCCTACTAGGGGTAATATTCTTTTATAGAAAGTATAAAAAAATAAAAAATGGTTAGTTTTTTTTACACAAATGTTTCTATCTTCAAAATATATGTTGATATCAGACCCATTTCTGCTCTCTGAGATCTGAGATTACCTTTGACCACAAAAATTCTGTGTACGGTTAATTCAACAGAGATAAAAACATCTCATACTGAAATCCACGTGTCCTGATTCATCTTCTATCAGACTTCTGGTGATAAAATAATTTATTTGTTTATTCTGATTGAAAATTTCAGATAAATCGAACGATTATTGGAAGGCCAGTGTACTTGTAAAAATGTTTAAATGGTAAACTAATAAAACTAGTCACACATAGGTGTTATATTTTTTAAGAATTTGGGAACTCTTAAGACACAAGTCCATATTATAACACCAAATGTATTGAATGTATCGAGTATAAGTCCATGACTGAACACTTATCATGTGTTAAGTAAAAAAAAAAAACAATGCAAGAAATGCTGGTGAAGGAAAATAATCAGTGATGGTGTGGTGTGGTGTGGTGTCTTGTGGTGTGGTGTGGTGTGGTGTGGTGTGGTGTGGTGTGGTGTGGTGTGGTGTGGTGTAGCGTGACATGAAGCATGAAGCAGATTATTATTTTCTATCCACAAACATCCTACTGGTGTGTGTGTGTGTGTGTGTGTGTGTGTGTGTGTGTGTGTGTGTGTGTGTGTGTGTATGATCAAACTTGGAAAGAACCCCTGGCC